>NC_057799.1:30031226-30220864 GCF_018294505.1 Triticum aestivum
GGTTGGGATTCAAGCTTCTATTCACTATATGGATCTTTTCGGCCAACTCATGCTTATTGGCACTGCCCACGATAAGTAATCAACCAATACGCATTTTTTCCAACAATAATTACATCATATCATTATAAATGTCCTATGCTAAACATGTTTGTAATTGTGTAGCTTTGCGAATAAACATAACTACATGTTTATATATTAACTGCATGACTCTTTAACTCATAGATGGATTACTGGAAATTTATGGAAGCGCATACTGAGAGGGCGCTTCCACGAGAAACCAGAGAAAACAACATACATGTTATGCTACCTGTACAGAATTACCCCCCCCCCCCCCTCCGAAAAAAAGTTTGATCTGCCTTGCCTATACTAGTCAACCTATTCAGGAATTTCGTCCCTTTCAAGTAACACCATCATGGGTCTCTTTAGTGTTCCTCTCCAGACATTAAAGTAACCTCTTCAGTCTGTTGCTTCCCAGGATAAGCAACTGGAGGTTTGGTAGTGCATAGCCAATGTGAGATGGTATCTGTCCAACAAGTGTATTGCTGCCTACACTAAAGTACCTTAGTGATGTCATGTTGTAAATAGACAACGGGACACTCCCTGATAAACTGTTGAAACTTAGATGAAGCTCCAGCAGTTTTGTAATGTGACTCAAAGTCTCTGGAATTAATCCTAATAACCTATTTCGGCCGAGAAATATAGAAGTGAGGGAAGAAACATTTCCTATTGAAGGAGGTATGCTCCCAGAGAGGAAGTTCTCTGTCAGACGAAGAAATTTGAGTGTTGTGACCTTATGGAAATGTGGGATGGGACCAGTGAAATAATTCATCTGGAGATCAACGACAGTAAGCTTGGATGCATTACCAAACAAAGTAGAAGGGATCTCTCCTGAGAGGCTATTACGTGACAGTATAAGTGTGCTGAGTGAGGAGCTACTGGCTAATGAGAGAGGGATTTTGCCGGCAAGTGTGTTGTTTGCAAGGTCGACATAGCTAAGAAAACTGCCAGCGCCTAAGGAATCAGGGATGTTACCTTGAAGATTGCTGCCGGCAAGATTCAGCGTATGGAGGTTTGGAAGCTTGCCCAACTCTTCGGGGATGGTTCCTGACAGATGATTATCAGCAAGGTTCATCCGGGAAAGAAATGTCAGGTTGCCGACGCATCCAGATAACTGCCCACGGAGATGAGCGGCGGTGAGGTTAAGAGAGACCACCCGGGGTGGAAACTTGGTGCCGCAAGCAACCCCTTTCCAGCTGCAAATGTCAAGCGAGCCATTGCTCCATGAGTGTAGGATGCCAAAGGGATCGATGCTGATGCCAGATTTGAAGCAAAGGAGGGCATGGCGATCGATCTCGGACATGTTTGCTTGTGCTGCAGCTAGTATTGAGGTGTTGAAACAGAAAAGGCTGAGCAAAATACAGAGCATACGCAAGACCAGTGGCGATTCTACTGGGCATGCTTCAACAGGCTCAAGCCTGCCCTCCAAAATTGAAAAACAAAAATTCACTACTACTGTAGTTCCCAGCCCATCTCAACCCACGGTCTAAGTGTCTAGCCTGTTGTTTCCCTGTTCCAACCCCTTGTACTTGTTGGATAATGAGCAACTAGCTTTACTGAGGGCCAAAGGCCAATACATATACATGTGTGGTAAAGTGCAGGAAACCCCTTATACAATGGGGATAAACCAAAAAGAGATTATACACATCTAACACCCCCCTCAAATTCATGGTGGATCAACAACACTGAGTTTGGAGAGAAAAAAGGCATGCTGCGCTCGAGTCTGTGCCTTCGTGAAGAAGTCAGCCAACTGTAACTCAGAGGGCACATAGTGAAGAGCGAGAGTCTGATCCTGCACAGCAGCACGCACGAAGTGGGCATCCACACCGATGTGCTTAGTGAGCTCATGCTTCACCGGGTCACGCGCAATACTGATAGCACCAGTACTGTCTGACAGTAAGGGAGTCGAGGTAGCAGCAGACACACCAAAATCCTCAAGTAACCACCGTAACCAGATCACCTCAGCCGTCAGCATAGCCATGGCTCGCAACTCAGCCTCTGTACTCGAGCGAGAAACTGTAGTCTGTTTCTTTGTCTTCCAAGCAATAAGAGAGCCACCAAGAAAGACACAATAAGCAGACAGCGAGCGTCGATCAGAGGGATCACTAGCCCAGGTAGCATCAGAGTAAGCCTGGAGCTCAAGAGAACTGGAGCGGGGAAAGAAAAGGCGCTGAGAGATCGTGCCACGAAGATATCGTAGAACACGGAGGAGGTGACTATAGTGGACAGAGGTGGGGGCTGAAACAAACTGACTCAGGATGTGAACAGGATAGGAGATGTCAGGACGCGTAACAGCAAGATAGACAAGGCTACCAACAAGGTGACGATAGCGAGTGGGATTAGGAAGAGGGTCACCATCAGAGACACGAAGCTGAACGTTGAGCTCCATAGGAGTCACAACGGTGCGGTCATCACTAAGAGCAGCCCGAGCGAGAAGATCCTGAATATATTTCTCTTGAGAGATGTAGAAGCCATCAGAGGTCGAGGAGATCTCAATCCCAAAAAAGTAGCGAAGAGGACCAAGATCAGTCATGAGGAACTGGTCGTGAAGGCGGGCCTTAACAAAGGCAATGTAGTCAGAGTCGTCACCAGCGATGATCATGTCATCAACATAAAGAAGGAGAAGAGTCCGACCACGAGGAGACATGTGAACAAACAACGCGGGATCATGATCACTGGGCAAGAAACTAGCGGCAGTCACCACAGAGGCAAAGCGCTCAAACCAGGCGCGAGGGGCCTGTTTAAGACCATAGAGGGAGCGGCGAAGTTGACAGACCATACCGTCAGGAGCATAGTACCCCGGTGGTGGCTGCATGTAAACCTCCTCACGCAACTCGCCATTGAGAAAAGCGTTCTGGACATCAAGTTGAGAGATAGACCACTGACGAACAGAAGCCACAGCAAGGAGAGTGCGGACAGTGGTCATATGAGCCACAGGAGCGAATGTCTCATCATAATCGCGTCCCTGCTCCTGCTGGAAACCACGGGCCACAAGACGAGCTTTGTAGCGCTCAAGAGAACCATCAGAGCGTGTCTTAATCTTGTAGACCCACTTGCAGGTGATGGGGCGAACACCGGAAGGAAGGGAAACCAGCTCCCATGTACCAGAGCGCTCAAGGGCAACAAGCTCTTCTGCCATCGCAAGCTGCCATTCAGGTTGAGTCATGGCAGTCTGATAGGAAGTGGGCTCAGCAATAACAAAGAGACCATACCGAGCAGGAGAGTAGCGATCAGGCGGGGGGCGAGGCCGAGCCCGAAGGTTGTGAACCGGGGGAGGCGTGAGGAGAGGTGCACCAGAGGTGGAAGGCGCGTCAGGGGAGACATCCTCAGGACGAGGGCGACGAGTATAGTGGAGAGGGAACGGTGAGAGAGGGCGACGGACTGGAGATGATGGTGGAGAGGTGGAGGAGGAGGAGGATGGAGAAGATGGGATCGGTGGTGAAGGAGAAGAAATGAGAGGTGCCGGAGAAAAAGATGGCACAAGAGGCACATAGCAGGGTGTATCGGGAAGGAGAAGGAAAGAGAGATCGTCCACAGAGAAACACGAGGAAGGACGTGGGTAGTAGGCACGAGACGCGTCAAAAGTCACATCACGCGAGATGCGCAAGCGACGACCCACAGGATCCCAACATCGATAGCCCTTATGCTCATCACTGTAACCAAGGAAAACACACTCAACCGACTGAGCAGTCAGTTTGGTGCGTTCTCGGGGGACAAGAAGAACATAGCACACATATCCAAACATACGGAGAGCGGAGTAGTCAGGAGAGCGACTAGTGAGACACTCCAGAGGAATACCACCCCGCAAAGCAGTCGATGGCTGAATGTTGATGAGATAGGTGGATGCAGAAACAGCCTCAGCCCAAAAATGGGGTGGAAGGGAAGCAGCAATCATCAGCGCACGAGCCGTCTCAAGCAAATGACAATGCTTACGTTCGGCAACGCCATTCTGAGCATGAGCACCAGGACATGAGAACTGGGCAAGAGTTCCCTGTTCCACGAGAAAACCACGCAACAGCTGAGAGATATACTCTCCAGCAGAGTCAGCACGAAAAGTACGAATGGGCGTGGAAAACTCGGTATGAACCATGGCAGCAAATCGTTTGTATATAGAGAGAACCTCGCTACGAGATTTCATGAAGTAGAGCCAAGTGTAGCGAGAGAAATCATCAATAAACAAAACATAGTAGCGATGACCACCTTTCGAATCAAAGGGAGCAGGACCCCAGACATCAGAATGAACTAAGTCAAGAGGACGCTGAGATACAGACTCACTAGTAGGATAAGGTAACTGAGTCTGTTTGCCAAGTCTGCAACCATTACAATGTAAGGAGACATCTCCAGATACAGACCCTAAGAGGCCCTGACGAACTAACGAAGACAAGCGAGAGCCACAGATGTGACCAAGACGATGATGCCACTGCTGGAATGACGCAAACGAAGAGGCAGCAAGAGCATGGGAGTTGGTAGAAGTGGTGGCAGCGGAAGGAACACAAAGCCAGTCAACCTCCCAAAGGCCCTCTGACTCACGGCGCCGGGGGCCAGCACCAACCAAAGCCTTGGTGCGACGATCCTGAATGGAGCAAGAGTCGGTATCAAGAATGACACGACAACCAGAATCAGTGAGTTGGGCAGCAGAAAAAAGATTCATGGTAAGGTGAGGAACATGGGAAACACTAGGAACAGAAAAGGACTGAGTGGAAAGAAGACCACGACTAGCAACAGGAAGAGGTGTGCCATCGGCGGTAAGAACATTAATAGGTGAATCAAGAGGTCGGAGAGAAGACAGCACAGAAGAATCAGAAGACATATGAAAGGAGGCTCCAGAATCTAGAACCCACGAGGATGTACCAGTCGACGAGGAGCCAGAGGAGGCAAGTAGACGCTTGAGGCGTACAATGTCCTGGTCAGTGAGTGACTGAGTCGAGGAAGACGCAGGAGGGCCACTGGAAGGGGAGCATCTCTGGTCTCGCTTCTTCCGGCGACAATCAGACTCTGGGTGACCTGACCGGGAGCAGTAACCACAGAAAGTGTCACGGCGCGATGTACCCTTCTCAGCATAAAGAGGACGGCTCACCCCCCTGAAGGAGTGGGCAAGAGTGGTGGAGCAGTGAGGCGAGCAGATGACACAGGAGCTCGGGTGGCCAACACTGAAGGAACCACAAGTAACCCAGCAGAGCGAAGACGGGTCTCCTCAGCACGAAGCTCAGCAAGTACCTCCGAGATAGGAACACGACCACGAGCAAGTAAGTGAGCCCGTCGGGGCTCAAACTCGGAGCGGAGACGAGATAAGAACTCATGAACCCTCTGAAACTCCAAGTCAGACCGCGTAGTCTGACAGCAACGGCAAGTGCCACAAACAACTGTCCTCAGTGAGTCAAGCTGACGCCAGATGGCAGAGCACTGCGAATAGAACTCATCAATAGACGAGTCACCCTGCTGAAGAGCATGCCCCTGACGCACCACAGAGAGGTATAGAGCATCGCCAGAGGGCTAATAGCGCTGACAAAGATAGGACCACATTGCTGCAACAGTGCCGAGGCCCATAAACTCCGAAGCAAACTGAGGAAGGACACTCGCAGTGAGAACAGCAGCAGCCCGAGCATCATCATTGCACCACTGAGTGTAAGCAGACAGATCATCCCGGTAGACAGAAAGAGCATCAGAATATGCGGATACCTGCTGATCATAAGCGTCAACCGCAGCATCATCGAGAGCCTTGGCGGCATCCCGGTCAGCCTGAGAAGCATCAGCAGCAAGGACCGGCAGCACTGGTGGGATTGGGGCCACTGGCGCAATAGGGCATGGCGGACAAGGGACCTCGCCAGAGAGAACACCCCACAAAAGGAGTCCACGCATATGGATGCGCATGAAGCCCACAAACTCAGCATAGTTGGTGCCATCGAAGATCACCGAGCACCAAGGGACGGCAACATAGCCCGAAGAGGACATAAGGAAGTCTCTCTGCTGCAGTTGCTTGCTTTCCTTTTTTTGAGTCAACGCAGTCAGACCCGAACTGGATCTGGATCGAGCAGGTGCTCACACACGAGCGAGCAGGAAATCGCTCGAGGGCGAGCAGAGGAGCGCTCGGGGAGGAGCGGATCGAATCTGGACGGGCGAAGGGAAAGCAGCAGGCAGCCGGACGAGCGGCTGGGGAGAGCGGGAGGAGCCGCGGCCGAACTGGATCGAGGGGAGTAGCGGGCGGACGGGCCCCGGCGGCAGTAGGAGATGTCGGGAGCCGCGACCGGATAGGCCCGGGCGACCCGGCGACAACCAGGTGAGCCCCGGCGGCGGCTAGAAACGGCCGGACGGGAGCAGAGGTGGCTGGGAGAGGGAGGCGTCCAGACGGTGAGGAGCGAAGAGGAGGCAGCAGCTGGACGTGGAGAGGAAGGGAGCAGGCGGCCGGTGACGACCGGAGATGGCCGGAGACAGCCGGCAGCGGGCAGGCTAGAGGCAGAGTGCACGGAGTTGCAGCGTGCGGGCGAGACGGACTAACCTGGCATCTGATACCATGTTGGATAATGAGCAACTAGCTTTACTGAGGGCCAAAGGCCAATACATATACATGTGTGGTAAAATGCAGGAAACCCCTTATACAATAAGGATAAATCAAAAGAGACTATACACATCTAACAGTACTGAAGTAGAGCCTGCCCTTCATTCTTATCCAAGATTCACCACTGCGCAAGACTGAAGGCATGATGTCGATGTGAAAGAACAACAGGGAGTGTGCTAAGGTTGGAGCTGACTTGGATGATCTTGGGTGAAGATAACTTTTGAAGGATTTGTCTACCAGAGATGGACGTGAAGGCATGCTTGACTGCACGGCGGGTCAATGTGAACGTGTGTGCAAGGGAAACAAAGACCTCTGAATGAAAACAGCGTGTGGACTGCAGACTGCGACTGGTGGAGCTGTGGTAGGTGCAGAGGACTGCCAACAGCACAAGCGGCAGGTTTGACAGCAGCATCGAACTAGGAAGAAACAAACAAACAAACGAAGGCTGAGGTGGTGAGATCTCGGATTGACCACCCAAATCGCATAAACAAATCCAAACGGCCTACGCTCATGCACCCCTTCTTCTTCAACAACAAAAAAAAAATTCCTGCATTGCAATTCAGTGCTGCACTAACATGCTTGATAGTAATTGACATGCTTGGTTAACTGAAGGGGCCAGCACGGCAACACAGGGATTTCGGACAGACAGCCGAATTTCATCCATTTTAGCCAGACAAATTGGGAATCTACCGAGGACTTACCAGATACGAGTACTGCTCACTCGTCTTCCACGCGCCGGGGGGAGCGGCGGAGCTCGCCGTAGGGAGCCGCCGCAGCGAGGGCTAGCCCCGCTAACTAAACTGCCGATGAGCAGCGGCTGCGGGCCCGGAAAGGAGGCGCCCTAGGGGAGGCGCGGCGACAGTGGGTAGGCGACAGCAGGTGGCGGCGTCGCCGGCGAGGCGCAGCGACCCACGTGGATTCGGGAGGCGCCGTTGAGGCGGCGAGGGGGCTGGTGGAGGTGCTGGACGCCGGCAAGGAAGGCAGGGGCGAGGGCGGCGACTCGGCGGAGACTCGGACCAAAGCAGGAGCGAGAAGATCCAACGGCTGTGGTCGCACCGTCGTCCAGATGTTACAGTGCCCGGTACTCGTCTCTGAAACTAAATCTAAACTGCAATAAGGCCAACTCCAGCCCACGACCCCAAACGGACGTCTGTTTTGTCCGGATTCTGTTGGGTAGGGTAATGGGGTCGTCTCGGGGCTTTGTCCTGAGATGCGGTGGTCGTGCGCCCAACACGCAGACGCATCTTTTGGCCTCATCCTGTCCGCCTCCATTTTCAAACACCAAACTTTCGAAATACCACGCCCTTGTTCAGGCAGCGGCCCTAGTTCACACCGGCAACAAAGCCAGCGGCCTACACGTCCTCGCCGGCTACACAGCCAGCGGCTAGTTTTGTTCGCCGGCAACACAACCAGCCTCCAAAATGAATGTGTTTCTCGCCGGCACACAGCCAGCGGCCGGCACCCATGCCAGCCTTCAAAAAAGAACGGCCATGGCCGATTAGACGACCTAGTTCAGGCCGTCGGCGTCGAACATCTCCTTCTGCCTGGCCTCGAACCAGCTCCTCGTCTTCTCGCTCATCTTGGTCAAGTCCACGCTCATGATCGCAAGGGCCACCTCCTTTGCTTTGGTTGCGGCATTGGTGGCCTCGATGTCGAGCTGCCTCTGCCTGGCCGTGACATTGTCGGCCTCGATGTCGAGCTGCCTTTGCCGAGACGCCTCCTCCATGTCAATCTTCCTCTTCTTGGCTGCCTCCTCCATGTCAAGCTTCTTTCTTTGAAGCTCTAGGTATTGCTTCATTTGCTCGTCCTTGCTTTGTCGCTTCTTCTCGTCCCTCACATCCTTTTGAGACATCATGCCATGCAAAGTCTCATGCAAGGCCATGGATGACGCATCACGTATGTCGTCCACCTTGGAGTTGGTCTTGCCTCTCGGCCTCTTCAACGCCTCACCATCTCCACCTTTGGCCAACGCAGCCGTCTTCTTGCCTCTCTTCCTTTGAAGTTCACGGCATTGATCCTTGAACTTAGGGCAATTGTTGACGATCGTTCAACAATGCGTAAGAGTGAATGGCTTGTCATTGTGTCGGGCCTTGAATGCTTCCAAAGATTGAAATGCCTACACCACATGATCAACAACAAATGAACATGCAAACATATACAAGGCCGAAGTCTCATGGCCGTAGCAACGAAAGGACTAGGATGAGGAGAGCATACCATGTCCCCAATATCTAGACCACTCACAGGTCGTGCTTCAACGCTCTCAAGTGCGGCACAATACTTGTTGCACTCTTGTTGGATGAACAACCACCTCTTTTGAATCGAGGTGATGCCACAGTCGCTCGTAATTTGGTAGGGATGAGGTCGCGCGCTGGAGTTGGCCTAATGGAAGGGAATGCCGTGTTTTTCTCCATCTAAAAAGGAGTTAACACTTTATCAGTTCAAAAAGAAAGTTAACACCTTTCAAAAAAAAGTTAACTCTTTTATACTACCTCCGTAAAGTAATATAAGAGCTTTAGTTATCTACACGCTCTTATATCAGTTTACGGAGGGTATTGTTTAAAAGTTAACTTTCATCAAGAACTAAAATCATTTCTCGGGGCAAGCTCCGTCGTGTCGTAAGTGCCGAGCCATGTCAGCCGCCCGTTATATGAGATTTTGGCGGTGTACCAACCGGACTGCCGGAGTCAAACGTCACGGAAGCCCGTGTTGCTCGCGGGGCAGCAGTGACGGATACTACGAGGAGCGGCGATTGAATGGGGTTGTGCGGTGGTGACGGTGCTGTCGGATAGACGAATGTGTTGGGGCGCGGATCCCGATGCAGTGCGGTGCGGCGGTGGCCAAATGGGGTGGTGTCGATGCGACGGCCGACCGCTCCATATATTTTGCAGCTCCATATATGGATACATCATCTGCTTGGGCTGTGTTTTTTGGTCCAAATGCCCCAGAAATCAATTTTTTTTTGTTGGCATTTGTCCTATTTTGCATCATCTGTCGGATATGCTCTTAATACAATATTTTCCAAAACTTGCAAATGCACATATGTACTGCAATATACTTCTCTGAATATGCACATATGTAGTGCAATATACCTCTCTGAATATGCACATATGTAGTGCAATATGGCATATCTTGTGTAAATAAATACAAATACTGGTTTTCCAACATAGGGAGCTTCAGTACTGAACATGTACTCTTTCGAGGAATTCAATGTTTCAATAACTAGAGTTCTAACGATTTCCCCACACTAAAATGTGATCTGTAGAACCAATTTTTACAGCAAAGATATTCACACCGTATACTCTTATTCAAGAACTTGTAGATCCGCAAGTTAATCAGCAGAACTCAAAGAATTCCTCTTTGAGAGACAAAATTCTGGCACAAACTTCTCCCATTCCTGGACGATCTTTAGGCGATTCCATGGAACACAGGAGGCCAACTTCAATCAAGGGTACCATATATCTCCTCATAAACACTCTGTCACATGGATGCCTGTAACCGTGGGACAAATGGGGATCTAAAACCTCTCCAAGTCTTCCTGGAAATGCTGAGCTCACAAGCTTGTGCAGGCTCAGGCCATCTGTGAATATTGCATCCATCGGTCGCCTTCCTGTGAGCATTTCTAGAATGAGGATTCCAAAAGCATATACATCACATCCTGGCGAGACTTTGTATCCCATACAATACTCTGTAAAATCAGTTATGGCATTGTTACTACAGGAGAAAAAAAACAATAAGAAAATACTCAAAACAAAGTTGAACTCACCAGGTGCGATGTATCCAATTGTTCCTTCCACACCAACCAAGTCTTCTGGGCTACCAGGAACTGAAGAGAGAAACCTCGCTGACCCAAAATCACCAACTCTCGCGGTCATGTCGTAGTCCAAAAGAACATTGCCTGGCTTCAAATCACAGTGGACTAGAGGAGGCGTCAACTGGTTGTGCATATAATCCAGAGCCAACGCGACGTCCATCGCTATTCTTAACCTCTGGCCCAAGCTCAGTACTCTCTTGGGGCTATTGTGATGTAGCTTCGGATGGACCCACATGTCCAGGCTTCCGTTGGCCATGAAGTCGAAAACTATAGCTTTGAATTCATTGTTCTCTAGGTCCATTGTCGAGCATACAGTGACAGCTTTGACAAGATTGCGATGGCGGGTATTTCGCAGCACCTCGCACTCGGTAACGAAGCTGTCGCGCGCACCATTCTCCTCGAGATGGAATAACTTAACGGCGACCAGATCCGTGTTAAACTGAAACCTTCCAATGTAGATCGAACCGGTTCGGCCTGAGCTGATCTTGTTAACTGGAGAGAACCAATTGGTAGCTTTAACGATGTCACCATATGAAACCCTCTTCATTGTCTCCTTGTAGCATGGTGCTGCTTGTGCTTGCCTTCTCTTCAGAATAGTGACCACAAAGCATATGAAAGAGATCAACGCAATAGCAGTTGGAGGAATTAATTTTACCAATAAGAGTGCTTTCTTCTTGCTCTTAACAGTACAAACTGGGAACTGATGCAAGGTAGCGGGTGCACTTGCACACAACCCCGCTTTGCCATCCAAGATTGCTGCAGTATGATTCTGAAAGATGCCACCGGTTGGAATCGGCCCTTCAAAGTAGTTGGTAGACAGATCAAGTTGATGCAAAAACTGCATGTTTGCAAAGAACTCTGGAATTCGTCCAGCAAGGTCATTTTTGGAAAGATCGATCTGATCTACGGACTTCAGGTCACTGAAAGACTCAGGTATGCTTCCATTAAGCATGTTACTTTTCAATCTGAGAGAAGATAGTTGGACGCATCGGCCAAGTGAATATGGAACTTGACCAGACAATTTGTTGAAGGAAATATCAAGTTGGAGAAGTTGAAGCAAAGCACCAATTTGTACCAGTATTGATCCTGTAAGGTTGTTGTTTGATAAATCAAAACTGAGGAGGGTAGTGCTACTGGTCAGTTCACTTGGTATTGGTCCTTGAAGTCTGTTAAAAGATAAGTTTAACACAGCCAGTTGCTTGCAATTTCCTAAACTTGCTGGGATGTTCCCACTCAAGTTGTTGTTGTCTAGAGAAAGCTTGCTCAGTCGAGAAAGATTACCTATTGTATGTGGGATCTGGCCAGAAAATTTGTTCCCTGATAGGGTTAGGACAACTAGCTGATCTAGGTTCCCGACAACAGAAGGAATAACCCCTGAAAGCAAGTTTTGGTCCATAGCAAGCATTTGGAGACTTGCAAGGTTAAAAATCTCAATCGGTATTGTGCCGACAATTTGATTGTTTCCAACATTTATACGTTGTAAACTTGCAGAAAGATTCCCAACAGACCTAGGGAGACTTCCATTCAGGACATTCCCATTCATTTCCAACGTTTCTAACAGCGAACAATTTGCGAGAGAGGCAAGGAATTCCCAACCTTCAGCTTCTAGGAAGTTATTTTCAAGAATTAGTAGCTGTAAGTGAAGTAAATTTCCTAGAGATGGGATTCGTCCATTTAGTAAGTTGTATCCAAGATTAATCTCTTGGAGGTTCGATGCATTTTCTAGTGATGATGGAATTAATCCCTCGAATTTGTTACCCGACATGGACAGCACTCCAAGGTTCGTGTTTCCGATGCAAGATGGTACTTGTCCAGTAAGGTTATTCTGGCCTAATTCAAGAGAATCGAGTGATGACATGTTACAGAGTTTGGCGGAGACATGCCCCGACAGGTAGTTGTTAGTTAACCTCAGCGCTCTAAGGCTCTGAATAAGGCTCAAAGTCTCTGGAACTGAACCTGACAAGCTGTTTGTGTCAAGCAATATATCTGTGAGAGAAGAAACATTTCCCAGTGATGAAGGTATGCTTCCAGAAAGGTTGTTCTTTGAAGATCAAGAAATTCAAGGGTTGAAATCTTATGGAACTCTGGAATATTGCCGGTGAGGTTGTTTTTTGAAAGATCAAGAGATTCAAGGGCTGACATCCTATCGAACTCTGGAATTGGGCCGGTAAGGTGGTTTGATGAGAGATCGACAAGTTTAAGAGATCTACTGGTGAATAATGATCTAGGAATGATACCTGCAAGGTTGTTTTCTGACAGTGACAATTCTTGGAGGGCTGGGGACCTATGGAAATCTGGGATAGGGCCGACGAGCAGGTTAAATGAGAGATCAACACCCGTAAGGGATCTACTAGTGCCTAGTGATCTAGGAATGATACCTTCAAGGTTGTTCGCTGAAAGGACCATAGTCTGTAGCTGTGGGAGTGTGCCTAACTCCTCTGGAATGCCTCCAGAGGAGAGATTTTCTGAAAGGTCTACCTGTTCTAGTGACGTAAGGTTAGCTGTCCAAGGAGATAACTGACCACTGAGCTTTGCATAGTACAAGTTCAGCGAGACCACATGAGTTGGAAGAGTAATACCGCAGGTGACACCTCTCCAGCTGCAGAAGTTGAGGGAGCTGCTGCGCCATGATCGCAGGATGCCGTTTGGGTCGCTAGAGATGCCGGACTTGAAGGAGAGGAGGGCCTGCCGGTCGACCTCGGACCCGCTGATCGATTGTGCGACGGTGCTGGACGACATGAAGACAAGAAGATGGGTGAAGAGAACGAGGATGCCATGTGGGGAAAGGGAGAAGAGAGTTGTTGCAGGTGCCATGTCGAATGCAGTGCATCTTGTCCGAATTCCCTGTGCTATATGTGTCTCCCAAAGTAGACTAGGACACTTGACTAGTGGGTTTGGTGCTGTCTTTTTGGGACCATTACTTGACTTGGTGTTGACTTGACTGTAATCTCCGTCACAGACCAACACCACTCAGTAGTAGAACAATAAGTGCATGGGAAATGACACGGTAACTTTGACAAAGACAGGGAAAGAAAAAGGCGTGCAAAGACTGGTGCATGAAGTTGATCCATCAGCAATTGCTATCTTGCTAGGTTGTGCTGCTACTGCTAACTCGAGACCAATTTTCGGTTCAGTTGAGGTCCTGATACGCATTTACTGCAGATCGGTCAAGACTACAGAGTGACCTGGCCACACAACTCTACTGAACTCTTTCAGTTATTTAGAGGTCCACAGAAGAGGGTTTCAGTCTATCTCCCATAGCTGAACTAATGCTAACAAGAAGTACTAGGCGTCGTTAAGCAATCCTTGATTTTTACCAAGAACAAAGGCAGGGCATTATTTTTTAAAACAAGCTGTGATGTGCAGCAGCAACACCAGAGGAGTAGATCTCCCATCTCTTGACCGATGGAAACAAAATGCTCGAGGGGATGACAGACGGAGCTAATGTTAATCTGACGTTGTCAAGCAACCATCCTTGATTTCAACCAAGAACAAGGGCAAGGCGTTAGAACAAACACGTGATGTGCAACAACAGCTACCCCCCACGTTGAGCAAATGGAACGGTGAATGTTTGGTTGAGACCATGGTGGACTGGACTCTGTATAGCTGCAAAACAAGCTACAGGAGGCCAGGGGGTAAAGGTAGACCTCGGTTCGGGGCAGCCGCATTAAGGCGTCCGCTCCGCTCCTCTGCCGCTCCAGGCGTGCACCTCCTCGGCTCCTCCTTCCTGGACCAATGAGAGGAAGGAAAAGAGGAAAAGTGGCGAAGGTTTCAGCAGGTCCTTTGTTGAATTCTACCAAGAACATGGGCAGGGCATTACAACAAACATGTGATGTGCAGCACCAGCTTCCTCCTCAGCAATGGGCGAAGGAGACGGTTGTCAGGTGGTTACATGGTTTGCTTGAGATGTGGTGGGCTGGACTCATCTGTCGGGCGGCGGCGACTCTTTTGTAGCTGGACCGACAGAAGAAGAGGAGGGGGCCGCCGCCGGCGCGGGAAGCCAGAGACGGCGAGGGGAGGGACAGAGAGATCCCCGCCGCTAGTTCACGGAGTTTCCTCCAGGGAGATACACGGCAGCTCCGCCTCAACTGTTTCCCTTTTATTATCACTGAAGAAATCCCAGCGGCCCGACAGGCCCAATGACAGGCCTACCGAGCACCCTTCTGCCGAAAAGAAAAAAGAAAACACAAAAAATCAGTTGGACATTATGAAAATTTAGAAAATTGTTTTTTACATGTCAAAAATTTAAACTTTCCATGGATAAATAAAAATGTCCATGTTTGAAAAAATCATAAAATTGTCATGTGGACATTATGAAAATCTATATAATTGCCATGTTTGGAAATGTTATAAATTTGCCATGTGAACAGTAGATTTATTTTTTACAGAATTACAATGTATGTAAAACGAATTGTTTTTTAGGAAAACAAATTGTGACGGCATGATAACAAGTGTTACCCATGGCAAATTTGAAATGATTTTTAGGAAAACAAATTGGTAATTTTGCCATGTCTCATACTACACTTCTTTTCCAACATTTCACATGGTGATCAAGATTCCTTTTATTGCCTTCGGAAATCAATTTCAATTTCCCCTTGCCAAACTAAATATCCCTAACTTGTGTTCCCGTGGCAATTTATGAAATGTTTGTAGGAAAGAAATTGCTAATTTTTCCTTGTCTCATCTACAAAAGTTTCCAACATTTTCCATGGAAAAACAATATTCTTTTTATTGCCTTGGAACTTAAAACAAATCATTTTTGGCATGTCTAATCATGTTTGCGTACCACCCACCTTGCGGTTGGCTGCCCCTCGGGCCACCCCGCCGCCCGTGGCACCATCCCTCAGCTCCGCCACAGTTTCAACACTCTTTCCCCCATCTTCTACTCTGGCGTCAATGCTGGATTCGGCCGAATTCATCGTTGTTGATGTCGCCATCCCAAAGGCCGTCGTTGGTGAGCCCTAATGTGGTTAAAAATGTAGCTGCATAAGACTGGGGAAGCAGATGGAGCCCTGGGAGCGAGCCCATGCCCGTCGATGGTGCCGGAATGGTCCTTCCTCCTAGCCACCGCAGCCAAGCTCCCCGCCACTCCAGTCGGCGTGGCCTTGAGCTCCCCACCCTGACTATGCATTCTGACGAGTCATCGCGCACCAGCAGTGCCTCCATCGGATCCACCCATAAAAGCGTATAGTGTCGGTGGCGATGTTGCCCCAAATCTAGTAAGCCTTCGCGCTTTTTACGGGTTGCCAAGTGTCATGTTGTTCAAAGAACCTCGCATGCACGTAGGAACCCCAATCGAGACTTCTTCGCTTCTGCAGGGCGTGGAAGCAAGGTATAATACAAATCCCTTTATGTTTGCAATTAGATATACTAATCATGTTGCTCAGAACATTACACACACGCGCATGGAGGAATCTCTTGCAGGACATAGATATCGGTTAATCAAGTAAGACTTTTATGTAAACCATAATGCTATGCTCAACATCGGATTCACAAAACCATGAGTTCAAAGCACTAATCTTCGAGTTCATGGTTAATGGAAGCCTCGAGAGATGGTTGCATTCTGAGCAAAACAATGGAATCCTAGACAAAGTGCTAAGCTTTGGCCAGAGGATAAGCATAGCAACGGATGTGGCTTCTGCTCTTGATTATGTCCACAACCAACTTACGCCTCCTTTGATCCATTGTGATTTGAAGCCAAACAATGTCCTTGTGGATGATGACATGACTGCACGGCTCAGTGACTTTGGCTCAGCAAAGTTCCTATCACCAGGTCTGGCTATTCCTAAAAGCATGGATGACGTTAACTAGTATATGACCCTTTGGTAGACTAGTTCGGAGGTAGTACACTAGTAGAAAACAGGGCTTTGGTTCGGCCAGAAAAGAGCATTAATCCCGGTTGCATTACGAACCGGGACTAATGTGAGCATTAGTCCCGGTTCGAGCGGCTAGGGCACCGTACAGGCATTAGTCCCGGTTAAAATGGAACCTTTAGTCCCGGTTGGTGCCATGAACCGGGACTAAAGGGTGTGATGCCCATTAGTACCGGTTCGTGGCACCAACCGGTACTAAAGGTTAGACCTTTAGTCCCGGTTCGAGCTACCAACCGGTACTAATGGGGTTTGAGGCATTAGTACCGGTTCATGGCACGAACCGGTACTAAAGGTCCCATTTTCAAACTCTACCCCCCCCCCCCCCGGATCGCCTTTTCAGTTTTGTAAAAAGCAAAAGAAAATGATAAAAACTTCAAAAATTAAAATCCTTCCAAATGTAGTTATGTTACTACATGTACTAGTTAGGAAAATTTAAAAACTTAAATTTGGACATGTTTTGCAAAAAGTGTAGGGAAAATGTAAAAAAGCTATAACTTTTGCATACGATGTCAGAAAAAACTTATAATATATCAAAATGTTCAGCACGAAAATCCGCATCCGATTTTGACAGCCTACGACCTGTTTGCAAATTTGTAGAATCCTCAAATTCTAAAAGGAAAAAAAAGTTATGCTCAAATTTCTGTTTATTTTATTTTTGTTAAATCTGGTCAAACTATGGTCAAACTACTTATTCAAGAAGTATTAGTGTTACTAAATAATTATTCAAGAATATTAGTGTTACTAAATAATTATTTCAGTTTTTTTGAATTTTGGTCAAATCTAGTCAAACTATGGTCAAACAATGGTCAAACTAATTATTCAAGAAATATTAGTGTTACTAAATAATTATTTCAGTTTTTTTGAATTTTGGTCAAATCTGGTCAAACTGTGGTCAAACTATGGTCAAACTACTTATTCAAGAAATATTAGTGTTACTAAATAATTATTGTTTTTTAGAACAATAGTTTCAAACTCAAAAAGTGACATGTGTGACTTCATGCTCAAGCTAAATTTCTGAGGGTTAATAGGATTGACATCTTACTATTGTCAGGAAAACAACAAGTGCAGACTTGGAAACGAGGGAGAATAGAACCCGGAAGTTAAGCGTGCTCAGGCTGGGGTAGTGAGAGGATGGGTGACCGTTCGGCAAGTTAGATGATTTGGAATGATGAGGGGTGATTAGAGATTAGAGGTTAAAATAATTTAGAAATTTGAAAATTAAAAAAAAATTCAAAAAAAAATCATAAAATTTCCTTTAGTACCGGTTGGTGTTCCCAACCGGGACTAAAGGTGGACCTCCAGGAACCGGGAAGTAACGACCCTCTAGTCCCGGTTCCAGAACCGGGACTAAAGGCCCTTTTAGTGGTATTATGTTAACTAGTAGGGTACAACTTTTGCCCTATCTATTTGACAAACTGAAATAGACTTTGGGACAGAGATGTGAATTGCAGTTAGCCATGATTGGATACTGGAAGCATCAACCATGCTTTGTTGTATATTTGCTGATTTTGTTTTATTTTGACATTGACGCGCATGTATTGTGAAATTCTTGTGCCGATTAATTTGTAACGGACACGGTATGTAAAGGTATTTTTCGCTGTATGTAAAGCCTCACCTTCACGTGCCATCTACCTTTGAACCAATTGAATTCCAGTCAACAAGTCATGGGGATTCAGAGTTGATGACAATCGAGAGTTAGATAAGCAGAATTCTATCTATTACTATTAGGTACACCCATAAAGTGGATTCTAATGAATTGCCACTACTCAGTTTATAATCAGTTATGATGCACTTCATAGAAGATACATTATACAGTGAACGCAGAAATTTCACCAAGAATTGAAGTATGTTTTCACTAAGAATTAAACATTGTTGCTCAGAAATTTCAGTCAATACAGATGATCAGATGCACATATTTATTTGAATGGACAGATTCAAAAATTAGGTATATATATGCACCCAGGTTCTAGAAATATATTCTAGATACAAATAACACAATTAGGAAATACAGTACGTACTAGTTTTCCAACATAGGGAGCTCCAGTACTGAACATGTACTCTTTCTAGGAATTCATATATTAATAACTAGAGGTCTATTGAACCAAGATTTACAGCATATCCACGTCACAGATTTTTATTCAAGTTAGATATCTGCAGGTTAATCAGCAGAGCTCAAAGAATGCCTCTTTGATAGACAAAATTCTGGCACAAACTTCTCCCATTCCCGGTCGATCTTTAGGCGATTCCATGGAACACAGGAGGGCAACTTCAACCAAGTGTACCATATATCTCCGCATAAACACTCTGTCACACGCAAGCTGCTGCTCGTAGGACAAATGGGGATCTAAAACCTCTCCAAGTCTACCTGGAAACGCTGAGCTCACAAGCTTGTGCAGGCTCAGGCCATCGGTGAACATCGCATCCGTTGGTCGCCTACCCGTGAGCATTTCCAGAAGCAAGACCCCGAAACCGTAGACGTCGCACCCTGTTGAGACTTTGTATCCCATACAATACTCTGTAAAAGCATTTACGACATGTTAATACAAGAGAGAGACCAGCAAGAAATACTCAAAACAAAGTTGAACCCACCAGGAGCGACGTATCCAATTGTTCCTTCCACACCAACCAAATCTTCTGGACTACCAGGAGTTGAAGAGAGAAACCTCGCTGACCCAAAATCACCTACCCTTGCGGTCATATCATAGTCCAAAAGAACATTTCCGGGCTTCAAATCACAGTGGATTAGAGGAGGAGTTAACTGGTTGTGCATATAATCCAGAGCCAGCGCAACGTCCATCGCAATTCTTAACCTCTGGCCCAAGCTTAGTACTCTCTTGGGGCTATTGTTGTGTAGCTTTGGGTGCACCCACATGTCCAAGCTTCCATTGGCCATGAAGTCAAAAACTATAGCTTTGAATTCATTGTTCTCTAGGTCTACTGTCGAGCATACGGTGACAGCTTTGACAAGATTGCGATGGCGGGTGTTTCGCAACACCTCGCACTCGGTAACAAAGCTGTCACGCGCACCATTCTCCTGGAGATGGAATAACTTGATGGCAACCAAGTCCGTGTCAAACTCAAACCTTCCAATGTAGATCGAACCGGTGCGACTTGAGCTGATCTTGTTAACTGGAGAGAGCCAGTTGGTAGCTTTCATGATGTCACTATATGAAACCTTGTTCATTGTCTCCTTGTAGCATGGAGCTTCTTGTGCTTGCCTTCTCTTCAGAAGAGTGAAGACAAAGCATATAAAGGAGAGCAAGGCAATAGCAATGGGAGGAATTACTTTCACCAATAGGAGTGCATTCTTCCTCTCAACAGCTGACACTATGGGGCAAAGTGGAAACTGGAATAAGGTGGTGGTTGCACTTGCACAAAGCTCATTGCCATCCAAGGCTACCGCACTATGATTCTGAAAGATGCTACCAGTTGGAATCGGCCCTTCAAAGTAGTTCATACACAGATCAAGTTGCTACAAATAACTCATGTTTGCAAAGAACTCTGGAATTTGTCCAACAAGCGAGTTTTGGGAAAGATATATCTGATCGACATTCTTCTGTCAAACATGATGATATTGTGGCGTGTACAGGAAGGAGAGTCATCACCTTTGGAGGAGTAGTTAGTTAGACAAGATACTTTGTAATCTTTATCTCCTCTTATCTCTAGTTTTCTTCCTTTCCAAGATGTATCTCTCTCAACAAACCTGTACGCGTATCTGGGCTCGCACCCCATCTATTTAACACGCAACACGTTGGCCAGGATAGGCAAGACGTTTACCGCAAATCGCACATGGTATACAGCGCCATCTTCTTCCATTAAACCCTAGCTAGTCCATCTCCACCAAAGTGCGCAGCAGCCATGTCTTCCTCCGCCTCCTTCCAGCCGACACTGAGCGGCGGAGTCCCGTAGAAGCTTTCCCAGACCAACTACGTTCTGTGGCGAACGCAGATCACGCCGCAGCTGTGGGGCGCCGTCGTCTTCCACTACGTCGATGGCACGGCAACCGAACCGGCCAAAGTCCTCACCGCCAAGGACGCCGCCGGTAAGGAGACCACTGGGCCGAATCCTCTTCATCCGATCTGGGTGAGGGAGGACCAGCAGGTCCTTGGATACCTGCTCCAAAACCTCTCCAAGGAGGTGCTCGTCACGGTGACCACGATCACCATGGCGCGCGAACTCTGGGTGGCACTGGCGAGCATGTTCTCGTCGCAGTCACTCAGCTGCGTCAATAACATCCGCACAACGCTGATCAACGCGCAGAAGGGAAATCAATCGGTGGCCTCCTTCTTCGCCGCCATGAGGGGTCTCGCCGATGAACTCACCGGGGCCGGAAAACCCATCCAGGACGACGAGCTCATGTCCTACATCATCCACGGGCTGGACCAAGATTACCAGCCCCTCGTCTCCGCTCTGGATGCTCGCGTCACCCCGGTAACCCTTGAAGAGCTTTTTTCCATGCTTAGTAACTTTGATCAGCGCATGGCGCAGTACCATGGCTCCGGTGGTGGCTTCAAATCGTCGGCCAACTCCTGCATTCAGAGGCTGCGGTGGCGGCCCTCGCTCGCGTACCTCTTCCCGTGGCAAGGGGAGGTTCGGATCCGGCGGTGGTGGCTACTCCAACAACCCTCACGGCGGCGGACGCTCCGGCAGCTCCAAAGGACGTCGCGGTGGCGGCTCCAAGAGATCCCGTCCGGACTTGCCTTGCTGTCAAATTTGTGGCAAGCCTGGCCATACGGCGCAAGATTGTTGGTACCGCTACGAGGAAGATGATGGTGACTCCTCGCAGGATGAAGAAAAAGTTGCCGCGGCGGCCGATGGCTCCTATGGAGTTGACACAAACTGGTACGTCGACAGCGGCGCTACAAACCACATCACTAACGAACTCGAGAAGGTCACCATGAAGGAGAAATATCGTGGCAAAGATCAAATTCACACGGCCAGTGGTGAAGGTATGGGTATACGTCACATTGGCCATTCAAGAGTTAGATAAGCAGAATTATGCAAACCCATAATTCTATCTATTATGGCCTGGTATACGTCACATTCAGAGTTGATGACAATCAAGAGTTAGATAAGCAGAATTCTATCTATTACTATTAGGTACACCCATAAAGTGGATTCTAATGAATTGCCACTACTCAGTTTATAACCAATTATGATGCACTTCATAGAAGATACATTATACAGTGAACGCAGAAATTTCACCAAGAATTGAAGTATGTTTTCACTAAGAATTAAGCATTGTTGCTCAGAAATTTCAGTCAATACAGATGATCAGATGCACATATTTCTTTGAATGGACAGATTCTAGAAATAAATATATATATATATATATATATATATATATATATATATATATATATATATATATATATATATATATATATGCAGCCAGGTTCTAGAAATATACTCTAGATACAAATAACACAATTAGGAAATACAGTACGTACTAGTTTTCCAACATAGGGAGCTCTAGTACTGAACATGTACTCTTTCTAATTCAAATATTAATAACTAGAGGTCTATTGAACCAAGATATACAGCAAAGTATCCACGTCACAGATTTTTATTCAAGAACGTGTAGATCTGCAGGTTAATCAGCAGAACTCAAAGAATGCCTCTTTGAGACACAAAATTCTGGCACAAACTTCTCCCATTCCCGGTCGATCTTTAGGCGATTCCGTGGAACACAGGAGGCCAACTTCAACCAGAGGTACCATATATCTCCGCATAAGCACTCTGTCACACGCACGCTGCTGCTCGTGGGACAAATGGGGATCTAAAACCTCTCTGAGTCTGCCTGGAAATGCTGAGCTCACAAGCTTGTGCAGGCTCAGGCCACCGGTGAACATTGCATCCGTCGGTCGCCTTCCAGTAAGCATTTCTAGAAGGAGGATTCCAAAACCATAAACATCACATCCTGGTGAAACTTTGTATCCCATACAGTACTCTGTAAAATCATTTAGGGCATTTTTAATACAAGAGAAAAAACCAATAACAAAATACTCAAAACAAAGTTGAACTCACCGGGTGCGATATATCCAATTGTTCCTTCCACACCAACCAAGTCTTCTGGACTACCAGGGGTAGAAGAGAGAAACCTCGCTGACCCAAAATCACCAACCCTTGCGGTCATATCATAGTCCAAAAGAACATTTCCGGGCTTCAAATCACAGTGGATTAGAGGAGGCGTTAACTGGTTGTGCATATAATCCAGAGCCAACGCGACGTCCATCGCTATTCTTAACCTCTGACCCAAGCTCAGTACTCTCTTGGGGCTATTGTTGTGTAGCTTCGGGTGCACCCACATGTCCAAGCTTCCGTTGGCCATGAAGTCGAAAACTATAGCCTTGAATTCATTGTTCTCTAGGTCCACTGTCGAGCATACGGTGACAGCTTTGACAAGATTGCGATGGCGGGTGTTTCGCAACACCTCGCACTCGGTAGCGAAGCTGTCATGCGCACCATTCTCTTCGAGATGGAATAACTTGATAGCGACCAAGTCCGTGTCAAACTCAAACCTTCCAATGTAGATCGAGCCGGTGCGACTTGAGCTGATCTTGTTAATCGGAGAGAGCCAGTTGGTAGCTTTGACGATGTCACCATAAGAAATCTTCTTCATTGTCTCCTTGTAGCATGTAATTGTTTCTGCTTGCCTTCTCTTCAGAAGAGTGACCACAAAGTATATGAAAGAGATCAGGGCAATGGCAACGGGAGGAATTACTTTTACCAATAAGAGTGCATTCTTCTTGCTCCCAACAGCTGATGTTGTTGTGCAAACTGGGAATTGATATAAGGTGGTGGCTGCACTTGCACAAAGCTCATCATTGCCTTCCAAGTTTACCGCACTATGATTCTGAAAGATGCCACCAGTTGGAATCGGCCCTTCAAAGTAGTTCATAGAAAGATAAAGTTGCTGCAAATAATCCATGTTTGCAAAGAACTCTGGAATTTTTCCAACAAGGGAGTTCTGGGAAAGATCGATCTGCTCGATGGACTTCAGGTTACTGAATGATCGAGGTATGCTTCCAGTAAGCATGTTACTTCTCAATCTGAGAGAAGATAGTTGGACGCATTCGCCAAATGTAAGTGGAACTTGACCAGACAATTTGTTGAAGGAAATATCGAGTCGGAGAAGTTGAAGCAATGCACCGATTTGTAGTGGTATTGATCCTGTAAGGTAGTTGTTTGACAAATCCAAACCGATCAGGGTTGTGCTACTGAAGAGTTCACTTGGTATTGGTCCTTCAAGGCTGTTAAAATATAATTCTAGCATATACAGTTGCTTGCAATTTCCTAAAGTTGCTGGGATGTTCCCAGTCAACTCATTGTTGTGTAGATAAAGCTTGTTCAGCCGAGAAAGATTACCTATTGTAGATGGGATCTGGCCAGAAAATTTGTTTCCTGATAGGATTAGGACAATCAGATGGCCTAGATTCCCAATAACAGAGGGAATAACACCGGAAAGCAAGTTTTGGCCCATATCAAGCATTTGGAGGTTTCGAAGGTTAACAATCTCAACTGGTATTGTGCCGACAATTTGATTGTTTCCAAGAATTAAACGCACTAAACTTCTAGAAAGATTTCCAACTGATATAGGGATATTTCCATTCAGGGCATTTCCATTCATATGCAATGCCTGAAGTCGCGCACAGTTTGTCAGAGACACAAGGAATTCCCAACCTTCAGCTTGTAGGAAGTTACTTTCTAAATTTAGAAAGGTTAAGTTAGATAAAGATCCTAGAGATGGGATCCGCCCCTCTAATAAGTTGTGTCCAAGATCAATCCATCGGAGATTCGATGCATTTGCTAGCGATGATGGAATTAATCCCTCGAATTTGTTACCCGACATGGACAGTAATTTAAGGTTCTGTAACGTGTTTCCAATGCAAGATGGTACTCGTCCAGTAAGATTATTCTGGTCTAATCGAAGATAAATGAGTGATGACATGTTACAGAGTTTGGCGGAGACGTGGCCCGACAGGTAGTTGTTACTTAAACTGAGCATCCTAAGGTTCTGAATAAGGCTCAGAGTCTCTGGAACTGAACCCGATAACATGTTTGTGTCAAGACATATATATGTGAGAGAAGAAACATTTCCCAATGATGAAGGTATGCTTCCAGAAAGGTTGTTACTTGAAAGATCAAGAAATTGAAGGTTTGACCTCTTATGGAAACCTAGGATAGGGCCGACAAGCTGGTTTGATGAGAGATCAACATTTTTAAGAGATCTACTAGTGCCTAATGATCTAGGAATGGTACCTACAAGGTTGTTCGTTGAAAGGATCATAAACTGTAGCTGCTGAAGTGTGCCTAACTCCTCTGGAATGCCTCCAGAGAAGAGATTTTCTGAAAGGTCTAACTGTTCTAGTGACGTAAGATTAGCTATCCAAGGAGATAACTGCCCAGTAAGTTCTCTAGAGTTCAAGTTCAGCGAGACCACACGAGTTGGAAGAGTAATACCGCAGGTGACACCTCTCCAGCTGCAGAAGCTGGTCGAGGTGCTCCATGATGACAGGACACCACGCGGATCACTGGAGATGCTGGACTTGAAGGAGAGGAGGGCCTGCCGGTCGACCTCGGACCCGTTGCTGATGGATTGTGCGACGGTGTTGGACGAGAACAATATGAGAAGATGGGTGAAGAGAGCGAGGATGCCATGTGGAGGAAGAGAGCGGAGAGTTGTTGCAGGTGCCATGTCTATTCAGTGCATCTTGTGCGAATTCCTTGTGTTATATGTGTCTCCCTAAGTAGACTTGGACACTTGACTAGTTGACCGGGTGTTTTCTTTTCTGGGACCTTTACTTGACTTGGTGTTGACTTGCCTGTCATGGGACCGTCACACGTCACAGACCAACACTCAGTGGTAGAACAAAAAGTGGATGAGAAATGAGACGGTGACTCGACGGAAAAGCAGAGAGGAAAAGGCGTGCAGAGACTGGTCCATGAAGTTGGGTACATCAGCACTTGCTATTTTGCTATGGCGTGCTGCTAGTGCTAATCCGAGACCAGTTTTTGGTTCAGATGAGGGCCTAATACACGTTTACTGCAGATCGGTCAAGAGTGACCTGGCCACACAACTCTACTGAACGCTTTCAGTTATATAGATAAAGGTTGACATAAGTGGGATTCCGACATCCAGTCTATCTTCCATCTCTTGACCAAACTAATGTAAACACTTAGCAAGAAGTACTAGACTATGTTAAGCAAGTAGCTATCCTTGCTTTTTACCAAGAACGATGGCAGGACATTAAAACAAACATGTGATGTGCAGCAACAACACCGGAGGAGTGAATCTCCCATCCCTTGAGTCTTGACAGATTGAAACAAAATGCTCGTGGGAATACAGAAAGAGCTAATGTTAAAAAAAAGCACTGGATGTTGTTCAGCAACAATCCTTGGCTTCTAACAAGAACAAGGGCAGGGCATCAGAACAAACATGTGATGTGCAACAACAGCTACCTCCAAGTAGCTTGATGCAAGACGAGAGGACCAAACAAACGGTGAATGTTTGGTCGAGGCCATGGTGGACTGGACTCTGCATAGCTGCAAAACAAGCTAGAAGAGGCCAGGGGGTAAAGGTAGACCTCGGGGCATCCGCGTTTAGGCGTCAGCTCCGCTCCGCTGCCGCTCCACGCGTGCACCTCCTCCTGCCTGGACCAATGAGAGGAAGGAAAAGAGAAAAGTGGCGAAGGTTTCAGCAAGTCCTTTGTTGAATTCTACCAAGAACATGGGCAGGGCATTACAACAAACATGTGATGTGCAGCACCAGCTTCCTCCTCAGCAATGGGCGAAGGAGACGGTTGTCAGGTGGTTACATGGTTTGCTTGAGATGTGGTGGGCTGGACTCATCTGTCGGGCGGCGGCGACTCTTTTGTAGCTGGACCGACAGAAGAAGAGGAGGGGGCCGCCGCCGGCGCGGAAAGCCAGAGACGTCGAGGGGAGGGACAGAGAGATCCCTGCCGCTACTTCACGGAGTTTCCTCCAGGGAGATACACGGCAGCTCCGCCTCAACTTTTTTTTTCAGAAAAAAAGCTCCGCCTCAACTGTTTCCCTTTTTTTATCACTGAAGAAACCCCAGCGGCCCGACAGGCCCAATGACAGGCCTACCGAGCACCCTTCTGCCGAAAAGAAAAAAAAAACACAAAAAATCAGTTGGACATTATGAAAATTTAGAAAATTGTTTTTTACATGTAAAAAATTACAAAACAAAAATTTAAACTTTCCATGGATAAATAAAAATGTCCATGTTTGAAAAATTCATAAAATGTTATGTGGACATTATGAAAATCTATATAATTGCCATGTTTGGAAATGTTATAAATTTGCCTTGTGACCAGTAGATTTTTTTTACCAAATTACAATGTATATAAAACTAATTGTTTTTTGGGAAAACAAATTGTGACGCAATGATAACAAGTGTTACCCATGGCAAATTTGAAATGTTTTTTAGGAAAACAAATTGGTAATTTTGCCATGTCTCATCTACACTTCTTTTCCAACATTTCACATGGTGATCAAGATTGTTTTTATTGCCTTTGGAAATTAATTTTAATTTTCCCATGCCAAACTAAATATCCCTAACTTGTGTTCCCGTGGCAATTTATGAAATGTTTGTAGGAAAAGAAATTGCTAATTTTTTTCATGTCTCATCTACAAAAAATTCCAACATTTTCCATGGCAAAACAATGTTCTTTTTATTGCCTTGGAAATTAAAAAAAAATCATTTTTGGCTTTGCATACCACCCACCTTGCAGTCGGCAGCCCCTCGGGCCACCTCGCCGCCCGTGGCACCATATCTCGGCCTTGCCACAACCTCAACACGTTTTCTTCGACCTTCTCCTCCGGTGTTGATGCTAGATTTGGCCGAATTCGTCGTCATTGATGCCGCCATCCCAAAGGCAACTTCAAATCAATGAGATGCAAGACCAGAGAACGAAATTTAAGAAGCTTCCCCTTGCGCTTCTAGTTGATGTAATGATTTGGTTCATACGGCTCGGATGATTTGCAGATGTTCTTCTTGTGGGAGTCATTGCACAGATGATCTTTTTTAAGTGACAACAACTAGAGCTATCTAATGTGTACATTTTATATCTTTTATGTCGATGATTAATCTAGTTCGGTGTCGATATAATGTTAATGTAGTAGACAATGGATTGTTTAAGTATGCTATGTATGATGTGAATGGGATGGCCATTTTAGCACCGGGGTGCATATGCTCTCGGATGAAAAATAAATTCAAAATAAATAGTAAATAGATTTTTAAAAATTCTGTTTTTTTAGATGTTCTTATTAGTGTAGCAAGCATACTTGACAACTTTCATGTGAAACGAGATAGCAATGCTTTGCTGATGAAAAAATTAATATTAAATGTAATATTTGGCGTTCGACTTATTATTTTTGCACAGGTTAAAATGCGTAAGCTCCCCCCCCCCCCCCTCCTCTAAAAAATTACAGTAGCATTTGGGTGTAGCAATGAACACACAATTTTTTTTTACATATACAAAAGCATTTTTGGTGCACATGAACATATGCTTCCAAGAGTCGAATTGGATTTTCGTGATGTGAATGTGTTACCATAAACAAGTTTAAACATGTGTTTTGAATGAGTTTGTGTATAAAAAGATGTGTTACAATTTTTTAAGATATTATCTTTTACAAGATCTACTAGGTGAAGAAACATTTAGTTACTTACAGATTGTAGGAAATGAAAAAGAGAGTCATCTTAATGGTTAGGCCGTCTCCCACACTGACCCTCAAAATGGACACTGCATCCATCCACAGACACTGATGCAAGAGCCGGCCATCCAATTGTACTCGTAAAATGCCCGCTTACATTTTGGAAGAAATTTAACGAATGTGAACACATTTGATGCATATTTAAACAAACCGGACAATATTCATTCATACTTGGATAATTTTTATATAAAACTGGATGCTTTTCATCTACACCAAGGCAAATGCATTACATTTCGACATATTTCAACTAAACCATACTCTAAACCTAGTCTAAATGACTGTTGGCGCCCGTTCCCCATGTCCGGCCGGTCATGAGCCCCGAAAAATGTAGCCCCGCCTCCGTAGCGTGCAAAGAGGCCAATCGGCCGACGATGATGAGCCCGTCAAACTTAACTTCATCAGGAGGGGTGGAGTGGTGGCCTTCCTGGGACCCGAGCGCCGACGACCTCCCATACTCTACTCTACCTCACTGCTGGCGGTGCCCGCGGGCGTGCCGGCTTCGTCGTCGTGGCGGCGGTGCGCGGCTGTAGCGGAGCTGGCGCTGTTGTCCTCATCGTACACTTCACCCGCCGCCTCATTGATCTCCTTGAATGCAGCCTCTAACTCCGCCTGATGGACGCGGTATTGCTAGCGGACGTGACGTATGTCATAGGCGCTGCGGTAGGATTGGAGCAGCGTCTCCTGCTCGCCCCCATCCACTTCTGACGCGATGCCCGTGTCGGCGGCTAGTTGCTCCTCTGTGCGCCGGTGTTTGTCGAGGAGGCGAAGGTTGTAGGCCTGGTCAGCCCGCGGCTGCCGAAACGTGGCCCGACGTTCTTTCAACACCATCTCAGTGTAGTGAGAACAGGCCTCGCCCATGGTGATGCCGGCTTGGACCGGCAAGGAAAATGGCGCCGGCTCGTCGTCGCCCGCCTCTTCGATTGGGGTGTCCACAACTGGCCTCCGGTGAGCTCGTCTGTCCACTGACCTACTAGCCGACTGCAATGGCGATGATCTTCTTCTTCTGCTGCTGCTCGGACGAGAGGCTATCCCAGAGGGCTTTGTTGCACAAGGAGCCATGGCGGTCGTGGTGCCAAGAGGAGAAAGGGAGTGGAGGAGGTTGGATGTAGTAATGGTTGGGCCTAGAGTTTCAATAGCGGGCGGATGGCAGGGCAAGCGGCGAGGTGGTTAATGGTAGGCGGCAGACGGATGGACGGGTGGCTCTAGAGCAGGTCCCTCGGCAAAGAACTGCACATGTTTAATATAGGGAGGCGGACGAACGGGTTGTCGTTTGAACACGGAGCAGTAGTGTGCACCGGGAAGTGGCGCGGGTGGCTCTCTCAGCTAGCGTGCCATTTCAGTGCCGGAGCAACTGAGAGGTTGCGTTTGCTCTGGGCCGGCGTGAATGCGGCATTGACGCTCTCGAGCGGCGCTGATCGCTTCAGGCGGGAAAGGGGGCGGGCGAGGGTGGTTTTTTTGGTACTCCAGGTTTGTCGGACACTTGCATATCAGGGTTTGGACGTCTGCAAAGCCTATTCCCCGATTTGCGATAAAATGGACGTTCAGACCGTCGAGCGAACCAATACAGAACCACGTTGAGTGAGAAAATACGTCCGGACCGCTTGGTCTGGACACTTGCGGACAGGGGCATCTCCAACATGGACCCTCAAACCACCCGTAATCGTCCAGGCCGCATGGTATAGATGTGTTGTGCCATCCAACGCATGCATGTATCTGTTCGCTTGGCGGTCCAGACGTATTTTTTCCGGCAAACAGGAAAAAACTAGGCGGCCTCTCACTGCCGGCATTAAAGCGGTGCATCGGTCAAGAGAGCACCGCTCGCTCCACGCCGGGCTCAAACACGCCTCCTCGCCGCATTCAAATGGTCACAGACCGCCCTCCTTCCTCCATTAAACCCGCGCGAGCCGCCCGTCATTAAACACACAACGACGTCTGTCGGCTCCGGCCATCCGCCCGCTATTTAAACGATGCCAGACGCCGGCAAAAATCGCACCAACTCCGCTCTCATCTCCTCCTTGAACACTTGACTAGTTTACTGGGTGTTTTCTTTTCCGGGACCTTTACTTGACTTGGTGTTGACTTGCCTGTAATCTCCACCACACGTCACAGACCAACACTCCTCAGTGGTAGAAAAAAGTGGATGAGAAATGAGACGGTGACTCGATGAAAAAGCGGAGCGAAAAAGGCGTGCAAAGACTGGTCCATGAAGTTAGTACATCAACACTTGGTACTTTGCTAGGTTATGATGCGCTACTGCCAACCCCAGACCAGTTGCCTGATACACGTTTACTGCAGATCGGTCAAGAGTGACCCGGCCACACGACTCTGCTGAACTCTTTCAGTTATATAGACAGAGGTCTACAGAAGCAGGATTCAGACATGCATTCTGTCTTCCATCTCTTGACCGAACTAATGTAAACACTTAGCAAGAAGTACTAGACTTTGTTAAGCAACTAGATATCCTTAATTTTTACCAAGAACAAGGGCAGGGTACTAAAACAAACACGTGATGTGCAGCAACAACAACAGCAGAGGGAGTGAATCTCCCATTGATCTCTTGACCGATGGAAAGAAACAAACTGGTCGCGGGAATGACACAAGGGGCTAATGTTGGTTTTGACCAAGAACATGGGCAGGGCATTAGAACAAACATGTGATGTGCAACAACAGCCCCCTCCACGTAGCTTGATGCAAGACGGGAAGAGCAAACAGATGCTGAATGTTTGGTTGAGACCATGTTGAACTGAACTCTGTATAGCTGCAAAACAACCTAGAAGAGGCAAGGGTGTCAAAGTAGACCTCGATTCGGGGCAGCTGCACTTAGGCGGCTCCGCTCCTCCGCCGCTTCACGGAGTTTCCTCCATCAGGCTGCAAAGAGGTGTTCAGAAGAACACCTGTGAACAGATTTATTAGTAAACTCAACAAGTCAGTTCATTCAAAAACACCTTTATGTACGACACATTTACAAACTAACTAGTACAAGAATTTCACAATGCACACACGTCAATATAAAAAATTATTTAAAAAATTAACAAATCTACAACAAAGCATGGTTGATGATGCTTCCAGTATCCAACTATGACTAAATGCAAATCACATATTTGTCCCCACAGTTTGTTTTAGTTTCGTCAAATAGATAGGGTACAGGACGCAAACACACTCTGGTAATTACAAAAATACATTCTTAACAATGACGATTTAGTACGCCCTAACAGAATTGACATATTCATCAATCATCACGACGTTCCAGAAAAGAGCTTCTGATAGCAGATAGTTTTGCATAAACATCTTTCATTCCAGGCCTATCCTTGGGAGATTCCACGGTACATGACAGCCCTAGGGCAACCAGCGGGACAATATATTGCTGCATCCATGCTTCCGCGTCCACTTCTTCGCACCGTTGGTACTCCTCATGCGCCATATGAGGATCTAGAATCTCTGCAATTCTGTCTGGGAACATGGATTCACAAAACTTACAAAGGCTAAGCCCATCCACGAACATATCATCGGTTGGTCGTTTTCCGGTAAGCAACTCCAGTAGAATCACTCCAAAACTATAGACATCACCTCCTGCCGAGATCTGGCAACCCATTCCATACTCTGCAAAAGCAACATGATGTACTTACATACAAGATAAACCATGGATAAGTGCATTAATGAAAAATAAACTTACCAGGTGCCATGTATCCAATTGTTCCTCGGAAACTGATCAAGTGTTCCAGACTACCCAAAACTGGCGACAGAAACTTTGATGAACCGAAGTCGCCAATACGTGCAGTCATATCGTAATCTAAAAGAATGTTGCTTGGCTTCAAATCACAATGCATCAAAGATGGCGTCGGTTCGTTGTGAAGATAATCGAGAGCAGAGGCCACATCCACGGCTATGCATATCCTCAGCCCTAAGCTTAGGGTTCTACTTGGTGTGCCATTGTGTTGCTCAGGGTGAAGCCATCTTTCAAGGCTGCCATTAGCCATGAACTGGTAGACTAGTGCTTTGAACTCATTGTTTTCTGTGTCCAACGTCGAGCATGAGGTCACACACTTGAGAATGTTTCGATGGCGTGTGCTCCGTAGCACTTGGCACTCGGCAAAGAAACTTTCATTGGCACCAGGTTCATTCAGGTTGAATACTTTGATAGCCACTAAATCATTCTCAAACTTGAACCTCCCAACATAGACTGATCCAGTGCAGGTTGAGCTTATTTTGTGGTTTGGTGAAAACCAATCAGTAGCTTGAAGGATGTCACGGTATGACACTCTTTTTAGCTTCTCCTCATTGGACGAAAATGTATGCACTTCTCTTTGCTTGTGGTGGGCAAAAAAGCGAAACATCTTGGACAAAACATCCGGTGGTGAAAATGATAAAACCGCTTTCTTCAAAAGAGTGAATAATACCCCTCTATCCCAAAGAGTGAACATAAGCCATGACAATACTAGGAAACAAATAGTAAGTGATGGTAGTACAATTAGCAGCAAGGTTGCCAGCAAGGACAGATGGCGCTTTGTTTTAGTTGCTGAAGATGAGATGCGAGGACAAATTGGAAATGCTAGCCTCAGGGAATTCGAACATAGTCCCTTGTTTCCATCCAAAACTACTGCGGCAGAATTCCCAAAGATCCCACTTATAGGAATTTCCCCTTCCAAGTTGTTGTAGGATAGATCGAGTTGCTCCAGCTTAGGAAGGTCCCCAAATAATATAGGCACATAACCGGATAAGTCATTGTGAGAAAGATTAATCTGCAGGGTTGATGCTAACTGCCATCCTGCTGGAATTTGTCCATGAAACTTGTTTCCTTCCATGTGAAGGGATGTTGGACCATCACCAGCACCATGTGTACCAAGTTCCAATGGCAGTTCCCCAGTGAGATTGTTGTGTGAGAAGTCCAGACCGAAGGAAAATGGAGGGTTAGCAAAGAGTTCGACTGGTATTGACCCATTGAGATTGTTTCGAGACAAGTTGAGTTCAAGAAGTCCCTTGCACTGACCTAGACTACCAGGTATGTTACCAGTCAACTTGTTATCACTAAGATAAAGCTTGCCTAGTTGAGTAATGTCACCAACCGAGGGAGGGATCAGACCTGATAATTTGTTGTTTGATAGACTTAGGATATATAGGTATTGCAGCTTCCCAATGGTAGAAGGTATGCTTCCAGAAAGAAAATTGCTTTCCATCCTAAGTGAAGTGAGATTAACAAGATTGCTAATCTCAACAGGTATCGAGCCCGAAATTTGGTTTGACGCAAGCGATAAATCTTGTAGTGTTGTGGAAAGATTAACAACTGCTACAGGTAAGCTGCCATTCAGAGCATTCCCTTCCAAGGACAATTTTGTCAGCTGGGTGCAACTTGCCAGAGATGTAAGAAATGACCAATCATGTGCTTCTAGCAAGTTCCCCCCTAAAACTAACTGACGCAAGTTTGCCAACGAACCAAGAGATGGCACAGAGCCATGTAACGAGTTGTTTGAAAGATCAAGTATTTGAAGATTTAACATGTTGGCTAGTGAAGCAGGGATCAGGCCCTCCAGCCTGTTGCTTCCCAGGATTAGGGACTGGAGGTTTGGTAGCGAGTAACCAATGTTAGATGGTAACTGTCCAACAAGGGCATTGCTACCAACACTAAAGTTTTTGAGTGATGACATGTTATAAAGAGAAACCGGGACATTACCTGATAAACTGTTGGAACTTAGGTCAAGCTCAAGTAGTTTTATAGTGTGACCTATAGTTTCTGGAATTAATCCTGATAGCTTATTTTGGCCGAGCAATATAGATGTCAGGGAAGAAACATTTCCTATTGAAGGAGGTATGCTTCCAGAGAGGAAGTTCTCTGTCAGGCAAAGAAATTTGAGTGCTGTGACCTTATGGAAATGTGGGATGAGTCCAGTGAAAGAATTCTTCTGGAGATCAACCTTAGTAAGCTTAGATAAGTTATCAAACAAAGTAGAAGGGATCTCTCCGGAGAGATTATTACGAGACAGTATAAGTGTGCTGAGTGAGGAACAATTGGTCAATGAGAGAGGGATACCACCGGTCAGACTATTATTGGCAAGATTCAGCGTATGGAGGTTTGGGAGCTTACCCAACTCTTCAGGGATGGTTCCCGACAGATCATTATTGGCAAGGTTCATCGAGGATAGAAAAGTCAAGTTGCCTACACATCCAGATATTTGCCCACTGAGACGAGCGGAGGTGAGGTTAAGTGAGACCACACGGGGTGGAAACTTTGTGCCGCAAATGACCCCTTTCCAGCTGCAAAAGTTAAGTGAGTCATCACTCCATGAATCTAGGATGCCAAGGGGATAAGAATTGATGCCGGACTTGAAGCAAAGGAGGGCCTGGCGATCAATCTCGGACTTGTTTTCTTGCGCTGCTTCGAGTGTTGTAGTGTTGAAGGAGAAAAGGATGAGAAAAATACAGAGTAGAGACAAAAATGAGGGCATGATGTTCAGAGCTTACAGGATGTGGAAGAACCAGGAAGTTGGGAGAACTTTAGGTTGGAGCTTGGGAGGTCCTGTGTGTAGAATGTGGATGCCATTTAAAGGATTTGTCTGCCGGAAGGAATGGGCCTGGAGTTATGCTACACTATTGACTTGACTTAACAAACAATGGTGGGCTGTCTCGCCCTGAATGTGTTGCAAGGGTAAAGAAAAGTAGAAGAATGAAACAAATATCTGTGGAAGAAAACGTGTGCAGACTGAGCTATGGATTGTGGCCAGTAGAATTTCAGTAAGCAAAATAAAAACTGGAAGAGGAAAGGTGAATTATTTTGACAGCGACACAAGGATGCTGTGAGACTAGTCCTGGCTCATACCTGATTGTAACCCTGCGGAGCACACATCAAACAGACACGATGAGCAAACCAAGAGGCGACACTAAGGCAAACCAAGCCATTGACTGATGCTGGAGTCGTCAGACTTGGTGGCATCGACTCAGAATACATAAACAGACCTGAACCACTCAAAGTGATTAGATATTTCTTCAGAGAGCAAACTGATTCAGAATTACAATTTCGTGATGCACAAACATGCTTCGTACAGCCGCCAATTTACAAACATGGGGTAACGTGGGATGGAACAATGCAAATTTCGGGTAGATAACCATATCGCAACCAATTTACATTCATCATGGAAAATTGGGAATCTAGCTGCAGGACTTACGGCATACAGGGCTCACTCGTCTTCCACGCCGCCGAAGCGAGGGCTTGCCTGCCAAGGAAATGGCTGCTGGGGTTTGACTCTCCGAGGCCCGAGGCGGAGGAGGCCTTGGGGGAGAGCGAATCCAGCTAGCCGCGGCCGCGCATCAGGAAGGAGAAACCCTAGGCGAGGCTCCCGCGGCGGCCCAGTGGTGGCGTTGTGACCGCGGCGCACGGGCTCGGGAGGTGTCGGCCGCGCGTTGAGGCGGCGAGGGAGGGAACTGCTGGAGGCGTTCGATGCCGGCCGGGGAGAAGGCAAGCGGCGTTCGAGGCGGCGGACGGCGGGGGAGCCGCCGGAGGCTCAAAGCCTCACACCGCCAGTCAGGTAACGGAGTCCGAGCACGAAGATCCAACAGCTGATAGTACATATTTTAGTTCTAGATGTATTTAGACGTATTTTAGTTTTAGAACGTCATTTTTATCCATTTTAATGATAAGTATCTTCAGATGAAGGGAGTATATAGATACTTGACTGCTGTAAACAGCCACAAGCTTATTCTTCCAGAACTCCAACTAGGATCATGCATCTAATAATTGCACGTTCTACATCGATAGACTATCTTTGCTAATCTGGTAGCGCCTTTCCATCCTGTCTGGTTCAGATAATGGGTATTCTCGAGACTCCAACTAGGATCATGTTCGAGGCCATCCTGAACGACTGCCCCTTCTCAGAGCATCTCCAGCCGTTTGGCCCCCAGGATGTCGAAAAAAAAGAGCGGCCTGGGGCGAACCGACGCTACATTGGTCCCTGGGGTTCGGTTCGCTCCCAGTCACAGGTCCCAGGGCGGCGAAGTTTGTTTCAATTTTTTGCAAACTCGGCGACTTTTGCATGAACTCGGCCATACTTCGTCGAAATTTGTACAAAAACTTAAAAACATGCATGAACTACGCCTAATAACTTATAAAAACGAATTAAAAAGCCTAGCCGCTGCCGCCGTCGTCGTCTACATGCCGAGAAGCCTGTAGAAGCGGGTGTAGTCGCCGCCGTCGCCGTCGTCGTGCGCCTCGCCCGCGGCGTCCCTGCCGCAAGCCTCGCCGGGGTCGCCGACACGTGGTGGGGCGCTTGACGGCCCGGCCTCGCCCTCGTCGTCGCTGTCGATGACGATAATGCCGCCCTCCTCGGCGCGGCGACGCTCCTCGGTGCGGCGACATGCCTCGACGCGGCTACGGGCCTGGGTCTCCAGGTACGCCCGACGCTGGCGACGCACCTGCTCGCGGACGTAGTCCTCCTTTGCCCATTTGAGGGCGGACTCGTCGTCGGGGGCCACCATGCCGGCGTGCTCCGGCTTCACGGGGAGCATGTCCGGCTCGGGCTTCGGCCGGACCAGGCGGAGGGAGCGCCTCGTGGGTGCCGTCGCAGGCGACGGCTCATTGATGATGAGGGCGCCGCTGCGAGCACGACACCAGAGCGATGTCCCCTCCGGCTCGGGCTTGACGGGGCGGAGGGCCGGCGAGCCGGAGCTCGACGACGAGGACGACCCCAGCTCCATTCGCCGCGGCATCCAGGAACTGCCGCGGCAGCGAGAGAAGGAGAGCCGCGTCGGGTACTCCAGCCGCGGCACATTGCCGGTCTCGATGTGGCCGAGGACGACGTCGAGTGTGCGGCTGGGGACGCCCACCACTCACGCCATCCTTCGGAGTTGAGGCGCCCGCGGGGGATGATGCCGTTGACGGAGGCGATCTGCTCCTCCCGGCGGCGCTTGAAGTACAACGTCCACAGTGCTTCACTGTCGAGCGCGTACCTCGGCTAGTTCCGCTGCTCCCCCGTCAGCGAGGAGCGGATGCGGGCGATCTCCGCCCGCCGTGCCGCCCCTTTGGGTACCGGCGGCACCGGGACGCCGCCGGCGCTCAGTCTCCACGCCCCCGGCACACGCATGTCCGGGGGCACCGGGTACTCGGCCTCGTACAGAAGGCGCGCCTCCGGCTCCTGGAGGTGTCGGGGGCCGAAACCGTTCGCCGCTGCGCCGTCGCCTGGGTATCTTTCCGCCATGGTTTCGCTCGTCGGCGGGGAGGGGGAGTGGTGGGGGAGCTCGCCGGCGGTGAGAAGGCTCTTGCGCGAGGGAGAGGGAGAGTCTGTGGCGCTCACTGGCGGGGAGTGGGCGCCTTTTATAGCCGAAGCAGGGTGGCGGGGGGGGGGGCATGCGGGCGGACGCATGGCGGGAGCGGGCGGGACGCGCGTCGGTGGCGTCTTCACTGCGCCGCCCGTGAGGCATCAATGGAGGCTGACCGGCGCGGCAGCGCGGCAGCCTTCGCATTGATTCCCGTGGGAACCGAGGCGATGAGGGGAACGAAGCAGTCGTCTCACTGACTCGGCGGGCCCGCGGGCTGTTTCGCGCCAAAACACTCGCCCCGGCGCCCCCGGGCGACCCGGCGCGTCGGGTTCGGCCTGGGTCCGCCGGCGCTGATTTCGGCCCAAGCCGACGAAAAATGGGCTCCTGGGGGCGCGACTGGGCCGTTTTTTCGGCGCCGGCGCAAAAAAAGGCCTGGGGAGGCCGTTCTGGGGGCGCGGCTGGAGATGCTCTTAAGGGGGAGACTTGTGTGAAATCTCACATTAGGTGAGATCAACGAGATTGAGATCCTTATAAATTTATTCTATGTTGACGTGGCATATTTGTATGTTGAGTTAAATGGTAGTACCAATTTCATAGGATTTTTAGAGGATTCGAGCCGGTGATCGGGTCGATGCTGACAGTCTTTCATGCTTCAGCGAGGCACTCGTTTTCCTTGAACGTCCACTTGACGTGAGGCTCGCCCGGCCTGGTGTTGGCCGTCCGCTTCTTCTTTCTCCCTTTCGGCGCCGGCTCCGGCTCCGGCTTCGGCTCCGCTGGTTCTTCCTCCTCCACCTCCTCCTCCTCGTCGGCGTCGTCGAGCTCGTCCTCCATGTCGACGGCGGTGTCCATCGTTTCGTCTTGCGCGCTGAACCCAGGGCATGAAGCGGCGGCGACCGAGCCGCTTGTGATGATCTCGTCCCTGTCGACGTCGGTGTTGTTGAACTGTGGCACCGAGCCGTGTGCGAAGGGTACTGCGAGAAGTTGGCCGGCGACGCGATGCTCTGCTGGCTCCCTCACGCGGCTTGTGGGCAGTGGCCGGCCTGAGGCGGAAGGTTCATCATCCCCGCGCGAGACGCCTCTCACTGCTCCGCCGCCGCCGCGTCCCTGGCCCTCTTCGTGATGAGCCTGTTCCGCCGATCGGCGGTGACCACCTCCCGATGCTCAACACCCGCCTTCCACTGGGCGTTCGACAAGCCCGGTGGCCTTGCCATCGGCGCCGTCGGCTTCCTCTGCTTTGGCTGGGCGGCATCGGTGGCTAAGCGAGGGGGCGCATACTTCTTCGGCGGCATGGCGGCCGGATCTGATGAGGAGAATGGTGGGAGCGACGGAGGAGAAGGGGGAAGCACTGGGGAAATGGAGGGAAAAGGGGGGCAACGGCGGGAATAGGCCGGTGTGTCGCCGACAACGTGGGCCCACGCGTCATTTCGCTTCAGCCGGTGCCCCAGGCGCCCCCTGGTGCGCTGGGTTCGGCTTGGTTCGCCGGTTGTTATTTCGGCCCAAAACGGCGGTAAACGACGATCTGGGTGCGCGACTGGACCGATTTTTCGCCGCCGCCGCTAAAAAAGGCGTCCTGGGGGCCTGCTGGGCGGGGAGGGGGGGGGAATGAAGATGCTATAGATAGCGGTGTTTCTAGATTGACAATCGTGCGAGGATTCCAGCACCTCCAATCGTGGGTGGTGTGTCACTGATTGGATTTCCAGCACCACATATGTCAAGATTTGCTACTACATGAGATGGAATATATAGTAATTTACTCATTAAAAATTTCACCACGCGGTAGGCGTGCATTGAGCGACTAGCAGTAGTTTATTCTTTCAATCATCACTGAGCAATAGGGCAAGTCCAACATCTACTCCTACTTATACCATTCACATGCTAGGTAATTAAACTTTCGCAAAGAAAATGGCCTCTACGGAAACGACTGGCAGCAGCAAGAAGCTGCGTGTGCTCCTCATCCCCTTCTTCGCGTCCAGCCACATCGGACCCTTCACCGAGCTCGCCGTTAGCCTTGTGACGGCCAGACCACAGGCCGTAGAGGCCACCATCGCAGTGACGCCGGCGAACGTGCCATTCGTTCGGTCGTTGCTCCAGGGGCACGAGAACGGTAGTGGCATGCCGGTGAAGGTGGCGACGTACCCTTTCTCGGCCGTGGACGACCTCCCGAGGGGCGTCGAGAACCTCGGCGCGGCCGCGCAGGCTGATGTCTACTACGCAACCTTCTTCTTGTAGATGTTGTTGGGCCTCCAAGTGCAGAGGTTTGTAGGACAGTAGCAAATTTCCCTCAAGTGGATGACCTAAGGTTTATCAATCCGTGGGAGGCGTAGGATGAAGATGGTCTCTCTCAAACAACCCTGCAACCAAATAACAAAGAGTATCTTGTGTCCCCAACACACCCAGTACAATGGTAAATTGTATAGGTGCACTAGTTCGGCGAAGAGATGGTGATACAAGTGCAATATGGATAGTAGATAAAGGTTTTTGTAATATAAAATTATAAAAACAGCAAGGTAGCAAGCGATAAAAGTGAGCGTAAATGGTGTTGCAATGCTAGGAAACAAGGCCTAGGGTTCATAATTTCACTTGTGCAAGTTCTCTCAACAATAATAACATAATTGGATCAGATAACTATCCATCAACATGCAACAAAGAGTCACTTCAAAGTCACTAATAGCAGAGAACAAACAAAGAGATTATTGTAGGGTACGAAACCACCTCAAAGTTATCCTTTCTGATCGATCTATTCAAGAGTCCGTAGTAAAATAACATGAAGCTATTCTTTCCGTTCGATCTATCATAGAGTTCGTACTAGAATAACACCTTAAGACACAAATCAACCAAAACCCTAATGTCACCTAAATACTCCAATGTCACCTCAAGTATCCGTGGATATGATTATACGATATGCACACTACTAGGAAAAGGCTAATTAGTGGCGCATCTGTTTTGGCCATTAATGGCGCACTACAGGTGCGCCACTATCATCACGCCACTAGTAACTAATACTAATGGCGCACCCCTGGTGCGCCATTAGTATACCAGACAATAGTGACGCATCATGGAGTGCGCCATTAGTATGTCAAACGGTGCGCCATTACTATGCCTACCAGGGGGCCATATTTACCTTGTGCTCTGGGTTACTAATGGCGCACTTCTAAATAATGCACCACTAGTGTGTTTATTGCAGTGCGCCACTAAAGTGCAGTGTGGTGCGCCACTAGTATGAATATTAGGAATTTTTTTCCTGATATTTGCACAGGTTACAAAATATATTACTGCACAGAATATAGACAACACAACATATAAACAGCAGATTTATCGAATACAATAGAAGATTAGTCTCCGAATACAATTCATCATATTAGTCTCCGAATTCAAAAGACCGAACAAAGTTAGAACATTACAAGTCTCGAGACCGCGAGTAGCGAGTTTGTCTTCACATTACAAGTCGATATCGATCATCTAAACTACCATCACATAGAAGAGAGCTGCGGTCATCACGATGAGCATCATCGCGATGAAACTGGTCTTCATCCGGTTCCTCCAACGCTCCCTCCTCTCTTCCGCTAGATAGCGCGCGTATCTAGCTTCCGCCTCCGCCCCAGTGGTGTACCCTTTGTAACTATTACCGCTGAAACCGTGAACCTGTCTCCGACACTCCTCCCAGTCGTCGTAGACTCCGGGAACCTTACCCTTGTACACGACATACGACGGCATCTCTATGCACTAGCCAAACAAAACGTTAGTAGCAATTCACAGACAATACATAAGCAATATATAAGTATGCAACAAAAGGATCGGAAGAGAAAAGCAACACATTAATAGCACGATTCATGGTCCTACTAATAAATAGCATCGATTACATATAAGTGAACGACTGTCCAAACCAGAGAGACATACAAGTTCATTAAAGTTTAATTACAACATGAGCTAATTGATATTTCAGAACTACATAGCATCACTACTTTCGACTCGACTCAGGGACCGGAGCGTGGATGAAGCCGCCATCTTTCGTGATGGTCATGAAATCACGGGCGTTGTTAGCCTGCATTTGTAGCGTTGTTTCTATCTCACTGTTGGACGGTTGATATCTGAGGTAGAACTGCCCCGAGGTACGAAGGACATCTTGATGGATGATTTCCGCAAACTCCGACTGGATGCGAAAGAATTCTTGTCTGATGTCCGCGTCCTAGATTGCCGACAAGCGTGCGGCCCGATCTTTGAGATTATTTGGTAGCAGAAGGTGATTATGGTCCCGTACGATCGCCCGCATGTGATGGATGGCGTAGTAGGCATCCTTCTGACCGCCAGGCGGCTGCTTGACGCAGGGGAACGTCGTATTGTGGGTGAACACGTGCTTGCCGTACCTACGAATTGGCCTGCTGAAGGTGCCTCCAGATCTGGCGTAGCCGGGGAGAACATCATCACGAACTTTCTTGATATTTGTGTAGTCTTTCTTCGACTGACGGTCCGAGTCGAAATACGTGGCCATGGAATATTTCGGGCTTAAGAGGATGAGTGTGCAATGTGTGTCACTGCACAAAACACGGAATGTTAGAAAAAAAGAACGATCAAAATCTAAGAAATCATATGTTACGGGGCGGTGAGGGGATGACTTACTCGGGAAAGTAAGGCACGAGGAAGTTATCCTTATCTGGGTTTGCCAGAATGACGCCTTCGAGGTATGAACTCGCGACTTGCCGGTCCCCAGCGCTGCCCAAGATCTTGGCACACATGTAGAAGGGGTCGACTATCACGATGTCCGGGGTCTTGTCTCTAATGATCCGCATCTCCATACTCAGCGAAAATAGCCGAACGAAGGTGTAGTGCAGCGGATGAAGGTTAAACATAGCGAAGATGTCATCAAACCGCAGGACGATCATACCCCCGATGGCGCTATCCACAAAGCCCTTGCCCTCTGGCACCTTGGCCACGAAAACCGGGTATGCCACATCATTCTCGGAGAGACGCCGCTTCTCCGAAGAAAGAACACTGTCATGCAGACTCCGCATAGCACCGGTTGCAGCATTGAGCAGATTAGTCGGTAGCATCGGCCTACCCGCCACATGCACCCTCCTCGAGATATCCTTAGGTGAAGGTGGCCCGTCCTGAGCACGGATCGTACTCGGTGTCGGCTGGCTCACACCCTTGTTATTCTTTCTTTTCCGTCCCTTCTTCTTCTGCTGTAATGGGATCGAGTTCTGCTCAGAGACCGCCTTCTTGAGTGTGTTGGGGCTGATAATATTTCGCACCTCGGCTATCCGAGGCTCGGTGAAGGCCGTAGCTGGAGGCGTCTCCTGAGAACTGAACGCCAGACGACGCCTGTTGCAATTGGGTTTCTCCGCGGTACCAGCTAGATCGCGGTCGTCTTTTGCAGGGTTGGGTTCTTGAGAAGGAGGCCCCAAGAATTCGTCACCGTACCCATGTTCGTTGAAGTACTTATCGACGTTGGTAAATGTACCGTCGTCGTCGTCCGGATCTTGTGCCATATGCATGTCCGGATCCTGTGCCATATGCATGTCCGGCATATCCGGTAGCATTGCGGCGGTCTTGCCATGGCTTGGCGCCGGCACGACTGGCGGTGTTGTCTGTGGGGTGGTGTCCCCCGCCCCCAAACGAATCTGGCTCTTCGGCCAGAGCAGGGGCCAGCTTAAGCTGGCGCTGAGGGTCATCACAGCATCTTCGTCGGCCCCAGCGGGTCGAAACGGAGGTAACAAGTCGTCGTAGCCTGGCAGCACCCGAACCAGTTGAACCCTATACATGGTGGGTGGCATCGGATTACCGTGGAACACGGGGTTGCCCGGTTGAACGATTCTGCCCTTGGCGACATCGATCAACTCGCTGCCCACGAAGTGCAGGAGAGTGCATGGAACATCGGCGGCGCCCTGCGAAAACATGTAGGGCGTCAGGGATGCCCAGTCAAAGGCAAGGAGATGAAGTCATCGACCGAGAGGCTTAGTTACCGTGATGGCGTCGAGCTCGGCTAATGTCGAGGCACCGCCAACGGCGGGCGTGCAAGTGACGGAGGGGCCGCTTGCTGCCGAGGTGCCGGCCGGCGTATTCTTCGCACACCCGGGTGCATTAAGCTCCAATGCCCGCCCGACGCCGGAGACACCAATACCGCCTCAGCCGGAGACACCAGTGGCGCCGCCTGCGCGTTGTGCGAGTTGCTGGCCATGAAGCTGGGAACCGGGGGCGGCCCCTGTTGGCCGCCCGCAATCCACGCCTGCAGCCCCTCAATCAAGGTAGGCACAATGGCGGTGATCGTCGCTCCCAGCTGGTCTCACACTTGCTCTTGGACCATCTCCGGAATCCGCGCCACTTGCGCCTTGAGTTCTTAAACCTCGCGCGACTGGCTTTCCGAGCTGGTCTTTCTCTCCTTTCGCCCACCAGCGTTATAGTATTCCGACCATTTCATGGACAAGCCTTTGCCGGCCACACGACCAGCTGACGACGGCTTACCGAACTTACCCTTGTTTTTCATTACGTTCAACGCCCTATTTAAAGTGCTGTCCCAAGGGGAGATCTGAGACGACCCCGCGCTACTGCTTTTAGTCTCATGCGGAAGGAATGTGAACCATTTAGAAATTTGGCTTCATTAATTAGAATGCAACCATATGGAGCCAATTACGCGGGGGTGTATTCCTTACCAGAACAAGCTCAAGCGCCTTGGTCTTCGGATCCGTGGTAAGCTCCTTTGTTACCGGGTCCACCTTGTACCGGGCCCTGACATAGTTCCTGGTCTGCTAGTCACGGTATTTCTCGAAGCGGGGCGGTAGGCCTTGCTCGGCACGCTCCGCGTCCTCCTTGTCCCATATAGGTTCCGCCACTCTGTAACCGCCGGGACCGAGTTGGTGGACCCCTAAGTTCAAGTCCCGCATATCTTTCCCCCACTGACTTGATTCCGCGGTTGCGTTGCTCTCGCACTTGATCTTGAACTCCTTGTAGTCATCTTCGCTGATCGAAGTATTTTTCTCCTTGATCTTCTCATAACTATCACCTTTTTCAATCATTCTCTTCACCGCGCCTCTCCAAGTAGCCTGGGCCGTGCTCATCTTCGTGAGGGCGGCACTGTTCACTTTATTCCCTGAGAGGCGTGTGTTTGCGAAGTCACCGGGGAACTTGTATTGTTCATGCAGCTTCGTGAAGAGGAGATTGCGCAAATTCCCTCGGTCATGATGCCTTAGGTTCTCGGTGTTGATCGAGACGGTGCTCCGGATAATGCACCTGAGCTGTCCCGTGTACCCCTTGACTAATTCTTTGGGCGTCGTTGGATGCCCCTCGGAGGACACTTCAGTAAATTCCTCCTTGACGGTGCCGAGCACGTTCGGGCGCCGGTCCTTCCGTTGCCTCTTCGGTTGGCTGCCATCTGTGCGTGCGCTGCCATCATCAGTGGTGGCATCCTCGGCGGCACCATCAGTGGTGTCATCCCGACGCCACTAGGGGTTGTGTAGTCAGGATCGGTGTCTTTCGTGGCGTCCTCATAGCGGTGAGGTTCTTCCTCCATCTCCTGGGACAACTCCCAGAATGCCTTGACCGAACCGCCAGCCTCATCGTTGTGGGCCATGTTTCACTCTAAATAGGAAAAAAGTTTGGTCAAAAAGTTGGTTATTGTCAAGGAACAAGATCTCTAAGTTGACCAAATAACCTAATTCTCGAGGAATGTCGCCAAAAAGTTGGTTATTGTCAAGGAACAATTGAGAGATGTTTGTGATATTACCTAGGTGTTTTGGGATCAATTGAGAGATGGTTTGTGATATTGCCTTGGTACCCCTGATCTTCTTCTACAAATATTTTTGCTATATCAATCTCCAAAAAGCATGTGATGCTGAATCAATACTCTATATATATATAGGTGGTGCTCTCTTTATCACATTTTTATTGGAATATGCAACATTAATCTTCTTTTACTTGAATCAGGTGCACATATTTACATACCTATTTCATGCTTACTTGTTTGGAACTATAGAATCTACCTTGGAATCTACAAATCTCTTAGAATGTACTAAGAGATGCCAGATTTGTTTTACTTAAGGCATATAAGACCTGGCATTGCCTATGCCGCAAGTGTGGTAGATAGATACATGCTTGATCCTACGAGTGGACATATGGATGCAGTATAGCCTATTTTGTCGTATCTAAGATGCAGTCCTGGGAAGGGGTTTAAGCAGCAATTAGTTGTGTCCAAATCAACAGCCAAAGTAGAGTATAGAGCTATGTCACTAGGGCTTAGTGAAATATTATGGGTAGAAATCCTCTATCAGAATGAAGGTGCTGGGAAAAGGTCCTTTGAAGGCGTGGTGTAATAATAAATCAGCTATAAGCATAACCAGTAACCCGATCCAACACGACAGAACCAAGTATGTGGAGATAGATCCTTTATTTATTAAGGGGAAGTTCTATGATGGTATAATTCAATTAAATCATGTAATATCAGGGAATCAAGTAGCAGATGGTCTAACTAAGGGATTTGGAGTCAAGGAACATAATTTAGCTTGTAACAAAAGATGGGAACGATATCTATCTATCACCAATCTTGACTGGGAGTGTTGGGATGAGCATAACAGGGTGATACACTAGTAGAAAAAGGGGCTTTTGGCCCGGTTGGTAAGGGCCTTTAGTCCCGGTTTTTGAACCGGGACTAAAGGGTCATTACTAATGCCTCCCCCCTTTAGTCCCGGTTCTTACACGAACCGGGACTAAAGGAAATTTTATGTTTTTTTTTGAAATTTTTTTGATTTTTTTTTATTTTCAAATTTCTGAATTATTTAACCTCTAATCTCTAATCACCACCCTCATTACTGCTCAATTTATCCTCTAATCTCTAATCACCCCTCATCATTCCAAATCATCTAACTTCCCGGACGGTCACCCATCCTCTCACTACTCCAGCCTGAGCACGCTTAACTTCCGGGTTCTATTTTCCCTCGTTTCCAAGTCTGCACTTGTTGTTTTCCTGACAATAGTAAGATGTCAATCCTATTAACCCTCAGGAATTTAGCTTGAGCATGAAGTGACACATTTCACTGTTTGAGTTTGAAACTATAGTTTTAAAAAACAATAATTATTTAGTAACACTAATATTTCTGGAATAATTAGTTTGACCATTGTTTGAACACAGTTTGACCACAGTTTGACCAGATTTGACCAAAATTCAAAAAAACTGAAATAATTATTTAGTAACACTAATATTCTAGAATAATTAGTTTGACCATTGTTTGACCACAGTTTGACCAGATTTGACCACATTTTTTCCAAATATAAAATTTGAAACTATATTTTTTTCTGTTACTAGTAAGTTTCCCACTAGTAAGTTTGAAATTTTTTGAATTTTTTTGCCTCTCCAGATCTTAAAAGCCCCGTAACTTTTTTCTGTTATGTTTTTGAGGATTTTGAAATTTTTTAACAGGGTTCCCCCTGTTAAAATCGGATGTAACTTTCCGAGTAGATGATTTTTCATATAAAAAACTTTTTAATCCGAGTTCGTATGCAAAAGTTATGCCCATTTTACAAATTCCAGAGAGATTTTGCAAATAAAGTCGAAATTCATATTTGTAAATTTTCCCAACAACTAGACCACATATCACATGGGAAACTTATTTTATTTTATTTTTTTGACATTTCCATCATTTTCTTTTGTTTTTTCTAAAACTGAAAAGGTGGTCCACGGGGGGGGGGGGGGGGGTAGAATTTGAAAATGGGACCTTTAGTACCGGTTCGTGCCATGAACCGGTAGTAATGCCTCAAAGCCCATTAGTACCGGTTGGTGCCACCAACCGGTAGCACCCTTTAGTCCCGGTTCGTGGCACCAACCGTGACTAAAGGGCCCAGGTGAACCGGGACTAATGCCTTAGCCGCACGAACCGGGACCAGTGCTCACATTAGTCCCGGTTCGTGACTGAACCGGGACTAATGTGAATATTGCCCTGTGACGAAAGCCCTGTTTTGTACTAGTGATAATGAAGCATTAGTAGATTGCATCTTACATGTCCAACTCTACTTTCTCGTGGCTTTTTATCCCACTGATTGGATATATATTGCATGTACATAGAATATCTCAGATAGAGGAATACAACTAGTTGCCAATAATTGTCAAGGAACAATTTTGGAAATCTACAGATTAAGTACTAAGATACCCCGGCCCATGCATTAGTCGCAAGTATCACATATGTCCTATTTTTAGCAAAGTCATGCTAAAATTCGCGAAAAATTTCAGCATGACCTTTGCTGAAAATAGGACATATGGAGTACCCGAATTTGCCGGAACGGAAGTTAATCGACATTCCAGCAAACTCAAGGGCCTCTCGGGGTACCTGCAAAATCATTGAACAAGTTTCAGTTCCAAGTTTGGCACTTGCTGTCCGACACAAGCCACAACCCCCTTGAACATTCAGCAAGTGCACGAAACAAACGCATGTTACAAGACAAAAAACATATTGGCGCATCAATTGGAAGCCATCCATCATATACCATCAGAAAAAGGCTAGAGAGAATTGGGGAAACAAAGGTGAACCTCTCTCTTCTTGCACTCCTTGTAGTTGTCGAACTGCCGCTGGCACTTGCTCTTGTCCTGGTTGGTCTCCAGACCTGGAGACACGGTAGATCATCAGAGATTTCATCAAATACACACGAAACAATAGACATCTCGTTCTCTGATCACTAAGAAAGGTAGCATACTTCCAATCAACATGAAAAGTGAAATACCAAGATGATCGAAGTTGTAGGACCCCCAAGAAACTGTATTCAGTGATCTTTCTAAACAAGCTACAGAACATACACTGTATTCAAACTTGCTGCCATTTAAGCAAGTTTTTTGTAAGAAAACTGATTAGGACCCCCAAAAAACTTGCTGCATTTCAATCAGACCAAATGTTTCACTTAATTTTATGAGTTAACTGAATTTACATTTAATTCAGTTAACCAAAATTACACTGAATTTTACTGTCAATTAAAATTCAGTGAGTACATGTCACAAGAAAAGAGGAGCCACATCAATCCAATCTTGGTGCTGCTGCTGTGAACATAACTAAACCCATATGTTTATAATCCAATCTTGATGAATACTGTGAACCTAACAAGTTTTCCACCCAACAACTAGATAGGATGGCCATGAATCCTCTCTCCCCGGAGCACCCCAATGCACACACTCCAAAAAATTCAAAAAATTCAGTAAACATACACTTTAGAAAATTCAGTGACCACAAAACATAGACTCCTGAAAATTTTCAGAGATCTTGTACTCAATTTTATAGTGAACTTGCTAAAGAATCTCCCAAGCTTCAAGATAGACTAAATTTTCAGTGATCTTGTACTGAAAAGAAGCATTTTGGAGTGGGGGCGAGAAGAGGGGGGAGCCGCACCTTGGCAAGTGGGGGGCGACAGGACCCACGACGGCGAGGATCCTCCAAGACGGCGTAGCGGAGCTCCTAGGCACGACGACGGAGCACGGGGCGGTCAGTGGCCGCGGTGACGCGCGGCGGCCGCGCTCGGGGAGGCGGGGGCCGCGGAGGGTTCGGCCGACTGGGCGCGCCGCGGCGGAGGGCCGGCAGCGGCGGCTTGAACCCTAGGTCTCGCGCTCGGGAAGGGCTCCGGTGGTGGGCTCGGGGGGAGGGAGGGGGTGGGTGGTGCACTCGGCCGATTCCGCTCGGGGGAACCCAGCGAGGAGACAGGGGAGGGTGCGGGGGGTCGTCGGCGGCGGTGGAGCGGGGGAGTGTGCGGGGGGTCGTCGGCGGCGGTGGAGCGGGGGAGTGTGCGGGGGGTCGTCGGCGGCGGTGGAGCGGGGAAGGGTGCGGGGGGTCGTCGGCGGCGATGGAGCGGGGAAGGGTGCGGGGGGTCGTCGGCGGCGAGGGGGATCTGGCGAGGGGGGATAGCGATCGAGATGGAGGGGGATCTGGCGCGGGGGGCGAGGGGGAAAGGGATAGAGGGGGGAAGGTTAGCAATGGCGCACCTCCCAGGGGTGCGCCATAAGTACATCCATAGCAATGGCGCACCACCGAGGGGTGCGCCATAAGTAACTTTTTTTTCATTATTTTTAGTTGCGTCTAATAATTTTTTAGAAAATGACGATCAAATTTGGAAACATTTATGAATGTGAAAAAATATCATCAAATTGAAAATATTTATGAATATGAAAAAATATCATCAAATTTGTTATTTGAAAATATCATCAAATTTGTTATTTGAAAATATTTAAAAAATAATCATAAAAATTGGTATACCAATGGCGCACCTCCTAGGGGTGCGCCATAAATACATTGATAGCAATGGCGCACCTTCTCCTGGTGCGCCATTAGTATCTTTTTTATTATTATTTTTAGTTGCATCTAATAATTTTTTAGAAAATGACGATAAAATTTGAAAACATTTATGAATGTGAAAAAATATCATCAAATTTGTTATTTCAAAATATTTATGAATATGAAAAAATATCATCGAATTTGTTATTTAAAAATATCATCAATATTGTTTTTGGATTTTTAGTTGCACTCATTTGTGAATTGCTAAAACATTTACGAATATGAAAAAATATCATCAAATTTGAAAAATATTCATGAATTCAAAAAGTGCCCATGAAATTTAAAAATATTCATGAGTTCAAAAAATATTAACAAATTCAATACTTTTTGTGAGTTAGAAATTCAATACCATAATAAACATAAATAAATATTCATGAGGACTAGAACAGAAGAAATATCATTTCAATATGTCGAAATACAATTGAGAAATGAAGACTACGATTTAAATACAATCGATCTTAGCTAGCTATCTTTTCACAATCTTCTTGCCCTTGTTTTTCGCAAATGGAGTTCTTCTGTTGAACGGACGTCCTTTAGGTAGGGTGGTCCTGCTTCTTCTTGTGGTGTATGGCACTTCATCGTCGTCGTCATGTTCCATCTTCGGGTCGCCGTACTTGTCGAAGTCTTGCTCATTGGCGACTCCATCCATTCCGATGATCTTCCTTTTGCCTCTCCTCACGACAACACGACTGGGCTTTGACGGGTCGGTAATGAAGAAGCATTGGTCCACTTGGGAAGCCAGTACCCATGGCTAATTTTTCACGGTGACGTTTGCGCCCGCGGTCTTGGATTTGGCTTCGGGTATAACCATGGTGGTGAAATACCGGTCTTCTTTTAGGACGCTCTTGGCCCATCTGACACGGAACATCGGGACCTTCTCTCCAGCGTAGCTCAGCTCCCAGATCTCCTTGATCCTTCCGTAGTATCTGTCCTTGTCGTTACCGGTGTAGGATTCCATCGGTACCTCGGAGTTCTGATAACCATCGCTCTTCATGTCCTTTCCCTCGGTGTAGAATGTGTACCCGTTGATATCGTACGCCTCATAGGTCATCAGGTTGTGCTCGGCGCCCTGTGACAAGGCGAATATGATTTTTTCTGTCGCGGAAGAATCCTCATGTAAAGGGTACGACAGAAGCTTCTCCTTGAACCAACGCATGAAACATGAGTTGTGCTCTTTGATTATATCTCCGTCCGTCCTCTGTTGGCCTCGGTCATTGTACATCTTCTCAATAAAGGTTTTGTGCTCTACCACCCAAGGATCGACCACGTCTATGTGTTGTAGCGCGACTAGGTTTGCTCTTTCAAAGTCGGCGAGTCGACCCTTGAAGTCGACATGCATTTCGCGGCGACCATCGCAGTGACCCCATCCAACGAGCCTGCCGAGGTGCCTGTTGACGGGCAGACCAACGGGGTTCTCGATGCCTAGATAATTCGTGCAGTAGGAGATGCACTCTTTGGTCAGAAAGCCCCTGGCTATGCTTCCCTCTGGATGTGACATGTTGCGAACGTATCCTTTGGTGACACCATTCATCCTTTCGAACGTCATCATGCTGTGCAGGAACGTCGGCTCGAGTTGGATGATATCCTCCACGATATGGACCAGCAGATGCACCATAACATCGAAGAATGCAGGCGGGAAGTACATCTCAAGCTCGCATAGTATCACCACGATCTCTTCCTGTAGCCTTCTGAGTTGCCTCACGCCAACCGACTTTCGAGAGATGACGTCGAAAAAGTTGCATAGGCCAAATAGCATTTCACGGACGTGCGCGTCCATGATCCCACTGATTACAACTGGAAGTATCTGCGTCATCAGCACATGACAGTCGTGATACTTCATCCCGCTGAACTTCTGCTTCGCTGAGTCTAGGTATCTGCTTATCTTCCCCGCGTAACCGTAAGGAAGTTTTACTCCTACGAGGCAGGTGAAAAACTGCTCGATCTCCTCCTGACTTAGAGTGAAGCACGCGGGAGGGTAGTCATTTCCGATCTTCTTGGCCTTTTTGCCTTTGCGACGACTTTCCGTGTCCTGCTTTGCCTCATCATCATCATCATTAGCGTGAAGCTCCTCCCTGATGCCCATTGATTTCAAGTCTGCCCTTGCTTTCGGCCCATCTTTGGTCCTCTCTGGCATGTTGAGCAGGGTACCAAGCAGACTCTCGCACATGTTCTTTGTGATATGCATGACATCAAGGCTGTGAGGCACACGGTGGATCTTCCAGTACGACAAGTCCCAGAAAACAGACCTTGTTTTCCATACCTTCAGCAGCGGCTCTGGCGCCTTTTGCTTCTTTCCCGGCTCTGGCGCCTTTTGCTTCTTTCCTGGCAGTGGGCAATCTTTCCAATTTTTCAACAGCTCGTCTATTTCCTCGCCGCTCCTCGTATGCTGGCGTCTTCGGGGTTCGGTTTCACCATCGAACAGATACTTGCGTTTTCTCCATGAGTCATCGTCGCGAAGCCACCTTCGATGTCCCATGAACACGGTTTTGAAGACCCGGGATCTCTATCTAGCTGGCGATACATTGTGTCATCCATGCACCTGACGCATCCAGAAAATCCGTGGACCATCTGCCCCGCGACATATCCGTAACCGAGATAGTCTTGCACCGTCGTGAGCAGTGCGGCTCTCATAGGGAAATATTCTTTCTCTACGACGTCCCACGTATTGGCTGGCGTTTTCCACAGTGTGTCTAGCTCCTCTTTCAGCAGCCCCAGATACAGATTGATGTCGTTCCCTGGTTGTTTCGGCCCTTCAATTAGCATACTCATGTGAATGTACTTCCTCTTCATGCACAACCAGGGGGGAAGGTTGTAATCCACACAAACACAGGCCAGGTGCTATGTGTGCTTCTCTGGCTGCCAAACGGATTGACTCCATCGGTGCTCGCACCCAACACGATGTTCCTTGGATCGTCCCCAAATTCTGGGTGTTCGAAGTTCAACGCTTGCCACTGGCTCGCATCCTTAGGGTGACTCAGCATCTTGTCTTTTTATTTATCTCCGGATCATTTCCGTCATCTTCTCGCTTCTTCTCCTCCCTATCCGCGTGCCAACGCAGGAGCTTTGCTAGCTTAGGGTCCGCGAAATACCGCTGCAGACGAGGAGTGATCGGAAAGTACCACACCACTTTTCGAGGAGCTTTCTTCCTCTTCTTGTATCGAGTGACGCCGCACACCGGACATATGGTAGACTCCGCGTGCTCGTCCCGATAAATGATGCAATTGTTCATGCACACATGGTATTTCACGTGCGGTAAATCCAGAGGACACACGATTTTCTTCGCCTCCTCGAAACTGGTCGGGCACTTGTTCCCCTTGGGAAGACGTTCGTGCCAGAATGACATGTTCTCGTCGAAGCATGCGTCGGTCATTTTGTGTTTTACCTTCATCTCCAGAGCCATGAGCGTTACTTTCAGGCGGGTATCCTCGGGCCTGCATCCTTCATACAATGGAGTAACCGCGTCTATCTCCAGTTGATCCAGCTTGGCTTTCTCTCGGGCGGCAGCTCTTGCGTTATCCGTCTGCTTGAGAAGCAGCTCTTGAATATGAGGGTCCTGCACCCAGCCCATCGATGGTCCATCGTCGTCTGCTCCGGCATCTTCATCTTCATGATCATGCCCTTCGTCTGCTCCGGCATCTTCCTCATCATCATATCCGGCATCTTCTACATGATGACTGTCTACTACATCTACTTCGTGATCATGTCCTGGAGATTCTTCGTCTTCTCGCCCGCCCTCGCCGCGGTTGTCTTGCTGCCCTTCCTCATTTCTTGCCCGGCCCCCATGGACGACTTCATAATCATCTTCATCACCTTGCCACCGATAGCCATCCATGAAACCACGCAAGAGCAGGTGGTCCCGCACCTGTACGGAATCCGGGTCCATAAGGCTCCTCAGCTTGCATCTTCGACACGGACATCTTATCTCCGTCTCGTTCTTTTGAAGCATCTCGGCCTTCGCGGAGCTCAAAAACCTATTCACGATGCCTTCGGTCATCGTGCGGACCATGGTCGCCTGCGGGGTAGAGCAAAACGATATTTTAGAACCAAATTTTTTTTGGCATGAATTTGCCTAAAAATAGGACCAAAAAGAATGCATAGTGCCAAATTCTCGCCGAAACGGAAATGAATCAACATTCCGGCAAAATATTGGCAACTATCGCATTTCAAATACCGGTACCTGCAAACACAAACATATATGCAACACCACAAACATATGCAACACCACAAACATACGTAGATCTAGCTAGGCCATAAAAAGTGCATGTGCACGTTGTTGGAGGGAGAAAAAAGTAGATCTACAACATAAAGAAAGCTTTCCCCTTACTTACCTATCAAAAAAGGTAATTTAACCACTTAATTTGGGTGAATCTATGGTGCAAATGAGGTGAGGAGGAGGAGGCAGCCGAGACAAGCTTGGAGGAGGTGGAGAGAATGAAGTGGGGAAAGTGAGTGTGGTAGGTGGCTGTCCAAAATATCTAGCTGGTCTCAGGTTACTAATGGCGCACCACCTAAAAATGCGCCATTAGAAACCCTGGTTACTAATGGCGCACCTGTCACATGGTGCGCCATTACTAGTTTTGCAAAAAAATATTGTTAGTAGTGGCGCACCGTGGATGTGGTGCGCCATTACTAGTTTGAACTAGTAATGGCGCACTATACTCTGGTATGCCATTACTAGTTTTGAAAAAAAAGTAAAAAAAGAAATTGTTAGTAGTGGCGCACAGAGTGTGTGGTGCGCCATTACTAGTTAAAACTAGTAATTGCGCACTATGCCCTGGTGCGCCATTACTAGTTTTGGAAAAAAATTGTTAGTAGTGGCGCACCGTGGGTGTGGTGCGCCATTAGTGATATGGACACTAATGGCGCACCTGCACATGGTGCGCCACTGCTATATAGAAGTGGCGCACCACATATGCGGTGCGCCATTAATGTCCATATTATCTATAGCCCTTTTCCTAGTAGTGGCATCACACAATCTCAGATTCATCTATTCAAACCAACACAAAGTACTTCAAAGAGTGCCTCAAAGTTTCTACCGGAGAGTCAAGACGAAAACAGCAAGGTTAGAAGTGGTAAAAGTGAGCGTAAACGGTATTGCAATGCTAGGAAACAAGACCTAGGGTTCATATTTTCACTAGTGCAAGTTCTCTCAACAATAATAACATAACTGGATCATATAACTATCCCTCAACATGCAACAAAGAGTCACTCCAAAGTCACTAATAGCGGAGAACAAACGAAGAGATTATTGTAGGGTACGAAACCACCTCAAAGTTATCCTTTCTGATCGATCTATTCAAGAGTCCGTAGTAAAATAACACGAAGCTATTCTTTCCATTCGATCTATCATAGAGTTCGTACTAGAATAAAACCTTAAGACACAAATCAACCAAAACCCTAATGTCACCTAGGTACTCCAATGTCACTCAAGTATCCGTGGGCATGATTATATGATATGCATCACACAATCTCAGATTCATCTATTGAACCAACACAAAGAACTTCAAAGAGTGCCCCAAAGTTTCTACCGGAGAGTCGAGACGAAAACGTGTGCCAACCCCTATGCATAAGTTCACAATGTTATGGAACCCGCAAGTTGATCACCAAAACATACATCAAGTAGATCACGTGAATATCCCACTGTCACCACAGATAAGCACATGCAAGACATACATAAAGTGTTCTCAAATCCTTAAAGACTCAATCCGATAAGATAACTTCAAAGGGAAAACTCAATCCATTACAAGAGAGTAGAGGGAGAGAAACATCATAAGATCCAACTATAATAGCAAAGCTCGCGATACATCAAGATCGTGCCAAATCAAGAACACGAGAGAGAGAGAGATCAAACACATAGCTACTGGTACATACCCTCAGCCCCGAGGGTGAACTACTCCCTCCTCGTCATGGAGAGCGCCGGGATGATGAAGATGGCTACCGGTGAGGGATCCCCCCTCCGGCAGGGTGCCGGAACAGGGTCCCGATTGGTTTTTGGTGGCTACAGAGGCTTGCGGCGGCGGAACTCCCGATCTATTGTGCCCCTGGATGTTTTCGGGGTATATGGGTATATATAGGAGGAAGAAGTATGTTGGTGGAGCTGCGAGGGGCCCACGAAGGTGGGGGGCGCGCCCAGGGGGGTAGGCGCGCCTCCCTGCCTCGTGGCCTCCTCGCTTCTTTCTTGACGTCCACTCCAAGTCCTCCGGATCATGTTTGTTCCAAAAATAACTCTCCCGAAGGTTTCATTCCGTTTGGACTCCGTTTGATATTCCTTTTCTGCGAAAGACTAAAATAGGCAAAAAAACAGCAATTTGGACTGGGCCTCCGGTTAATAGGTTAGTCCCAAAAATAATATAAAAGTGTATAATAAAGCCCATTAAACATCCAAAACAGATAATATAATAGCATGAATACTTCATAAATTATAGATACGTTGGAGAGTTATCAAGCTTAATTCCTGCTCGTCCTCGAGTTGGTAAATGATAAAAGAAATAATTTATGAAGTGTGAATGCTAGCAGGTGCACAAGTTTGATCAATGATAATTTCAATCACCTTTTCTAGCATTATTATATGTCATAACAGTAGCTCATCTCATTAAACTTCTCATGATCAAGTAACAAGCTATTCACATGTTAAAGCATAGACCATAAACTTTCTTGAAAACTAGCAAACTATGTTCTCAGTCATCAAACCATTGCAATTCATCTGATTTTCAGGAAGGGTGTATGTAAGAGCTTTGATTTAGCAAATCACACATACTCAACTATCATATAGTCTTCCATGATTGCTACCACTCAAAGCATATTTTTAGAACAAATGGCATCCATCGAACACAGAGAAAGATAGGGGCTTAATGTTTCGCCTCCCAACTTACTTATCATATAGATAATTGTCAACAATAATAATTCATTATCAAATATATTTGAATGGCCATATATGCTTAGATCTTTCCCCATCACATGATGCTTGCCAACTAAAGAGTAGGTTGGAATGAGAAGGAATACTACCGACTCTTGCATAAAAGTAAAAGATAGGCCCTTCGCAGAGGGAAGTAGGGATTTGCAGAGGTGCCAGAGCTCGAAGCTTTAAAACAGAGATGAAAATAATTTTGAGAGGTATGCTTTCATTGTCAACATAACAACCAAGAGTTCCCAATATCTTCCATAATAGATACATTATAGGCGGTTCCCAAACAGAAAGATAAAGATTTTACTCCCCTTCCACCAACAATCACACTCCACGTCTTGTCCGAAACAACGGGTGCCGTCCAACTATCAACAATCCTGGGGGAGTTTTGTTTAAATTTTTTTTGCGATTTTGTTTTTGATCTTTTGATCATAGGACTGGGCATCCCAGTTACCAGCCACTTTCTCGTGAATGATGAGCGGAGTCCACTCGTCGTGAGAATAACCCACCTTGCATGGAAGATACTGACAGCCCCTAGTCGCCACATGAGCGATTCGGGCATACAAAACAGATTATTATTTGAAGGTTTAGAGTTTGGCACATGCAAATTTACTTGGAATGGCAGGTAAATACCGCATATAGGTAGATATGGTGGACACTCATGGAATAAACTTGGTTCAAGGTATTTGGATGCACAAGCAGTATTCCCGCTTAGTACAGATACTTTGGCTAGCAAAAGATTCTAAAAAGCAAGCACCACACGTTGGAGGATCTATAGCAATATAACTTCTATACAAATATACCGAAACATAACTCATTAAGTTGTCTTCCTTGTCCAACTTCAACTAATTTGCTCAAGTTTGAAAATAATTAATGGGGCTCACAATCATAGAAGATGTCCAAGATAGTATATTTATATGTGAAATCTGTCTTCCTTCAATATTCTTTCATGAATTGTTCAAGTGACCAATACAATGTTCGCTAACCTTCAATAATTTGACCACCTCTACTTCTTATATCTGAAGTCATTACTCCCCATGGGATAAGCATATGAAACATATATAATTTCAGATTTATGATATTCAAATCATTCAACCATTTACTCATAGGATATAAGTGAAGCACACGAGTAAATGACAAACTACTCCAAAAAGATATAAGTGAAAATCAATGAGTAGTTAAATAATTACGTAGCTATGTGAAGACTCTCTCCCATTTAAGCATTTCAGATCTTGGGATATTATTCAAACAACAAGCAAAACGACATTTCAAGGATAGCACTCATCATGTGAAGAAGCAAAAACTTAGGCTCAACCGATACTAACCGATAATTGTTGAAGAAGAAAGGTGGGATGCCTACCGAGGCATCCCCAAGCTTGGATGATTGAGACTTCTTGAAATATTATCTTGGGGTGCCTTGGACATCCCCAAGCTTGAGCTTTTGTGTCTCCTTAATTCCTTTTATATCTCGGTTTCCTAAATCTCGAAAGCTTCATCCACACCAAACTCAACAAGAACTCGTGAGATAAGTTAGTATAAACCAATGCAAAAACCTTATCATTTTATACTGTAACAAATTACAAAAATTATTATTCAACATTTCATACTAAATTTGTCTGCATATTTAATACTCCTATCCTCAAATAGAATCATTAAACAAGCAAACATATGCAAACAATGCAAACATAACAGCAATCTGCCAAAACAGTATAGTCTGTAAAGAATGCAAGATTCATCATACTTCCCTAACTCCAACAATTATGAGAAAAATACTACACTATAGAAAATTTATCAGAGTTTATTTTGCAAAAAGTTTCAACAATTTATCATATTCTGACTTTTCTAGGGAATTTTTTCAACAGCGGTAAACTTTCTGTTTTGAAACAGCAACATGTATACTTGCAAAATAAGCATGGTAAAGGCTATCCTTGACATTTTTATTGAAAATAAAGATGCAAAACATTATTCTAAATAAAAGCAAGCAAATACTAACACAAGAAAATGACGCTCCAAGAAAAACACATATCATGTGGTGAATAAAAATATAGCTCCAAGTAAAGTTACCGATGAACGAAGACCAAAGAGGGGATGCCTTCCGGGGCATCCCCAAGCTTAGGCTCTTGGTTGTCCTTGAATATTACCTTGGAGTGCCTTGGGAATCCCCAAGCTTAGGCTCTTTCCACTCCTTATTCCATAGTCCATCGAATCTTTACCCAAAACTTGAAAACTTCACAACACAAAACTCAACAGAAAACTCGTAAGCTCCGTTAGTATAAGAAAATAAAACCACCACTTAGGTACTGTTGTTAACTCATTATAAAATAAAACCACCAAACTTAGGTACTGTTGTTAACTCATTATAAAATAAAACCACCAAACTTCTCTATGGTTCATACCCTCCGATACTACTTATAGATTCATCAAAATAAGCAAACAACACAATGAAAACAGAATCTGTCAAAAACAGAACAATCTGTAGTAATCTGTATCATTCTAATACTTCTGTAACTCCAAAAATTCTGAAATAACTTTGTGGACCTGAGGAATTTGTCTATTAATCATCTTCAAAAAGAATCAACCTAAAAGCGCTCTCCAGTAAAAAATGGCAGCTAATCTTGTGAGCGCTAAAGTTTCTGTTTTTTACAGCAAGATCACCAAGACTTCACCCAAGTCTTCCCAAAGGTTCTACTTGGCACAAACACTAACTAAAAATAAAAGCACATCTAAACAGAGGCTATATGAATTATTTATTTCTAAACAGGAGCAAAAAGCAAAGAACAAAAATAAAATTGGGTTGCCTCCCAACAAGCGCTAACGTTTAACGCCCCTAGCTAGGCATGACGATTTCAATGATGCCCACATAAAAGATAAGAATTGAAACATAAAGAGAGCATCATGAAGCATATTACTGACACATTTAAGTCTAACCCACTTCCTCTGCATAGGGATTTTGTGAGAAAACAACTTATGGGAACAATAATCAACTAGCATAGGAAGGCAAAACAAGCATAAGTTCAAAACTTTAAGCACATAGAGAGGAAACTTGACATTATTGCAACTCCTACAAGCATATATTCCTCCCTCATAATAATTTTCAGTAGCATCATGAATGAATTCAACAATATAACTAGCACATAAAGCACTCTTTTCATGATCTACTTGCATAGAAATTTTACTACTCTCCACATAAGCAAATTTATTCTCATCAATAATAGTGGGAGCAAACTCAAAAAAATAACTATCATGTGAGGCATAATCCAATTGAAAATTAAAATCAAGATGACAAGTTTCATGGTCATCTTTATTCTTTATAGCATACATGTCATCACAATAATCATCATAAATAGCAACTTGTTCTCATAATCAATTGGAACCTCTTCCGAAATAGTGGATTCATCACTAAATAAAGTCATGACCTCTCCAAATCCACTTTCATCAATATAATCATCATAAATAGGCATGCTTTCATCATAATAAATATTCTCATCAAAACTTGGGGGACTAAACATATCATCTTCATCAAACATAGCTTCCCCAAGCTTGTGGCTTTGCGTATCATTAGCATCATGAGTATTCCAGGATTCATACTAACAACATTGCAATCATGCTCATCATTCAAATATTTAGTGCCAAACATTTTAATGCATTCTTCCTCTAGCAATTGAGCACGGTTTTCCTTTCCATCATTTTCATGAAAGATATTAAAAAGATGAAGCGTATGAGGCAAACTCAATTCCATTTTTTGTATAGTTTTCTTTTATAGACTGAACTAGTGATAAAACAAGAAACTAAAAGATTTGATTGCAAGATCTAAAGATATACCTTCAAGCACTCACCTCCCCGGCAACGGCGCCAGAAATGAGCTTACGCTACAAAAAATACACTTCCATGATGATACGTGTTTGTCACAGTAGAACGTGTTTTTTGTCATGCATGTACATCCATGACGATTTTATGACAGAATCAAGATAGTCATACCTGTGCTGTCGTAGAAGTATTCCATGACATTACCAAAATTATCATCACAGAAGTGTCCACTTCCATGACGATAAATCGCACGTCACAGAAGTGCTTTCGTCAAGGGTGACCGACACGTGGCATCCACCGTAACGGAACACCGTTAAGCTATCGGGTCCGGTTTTGGATCCGATAACCCGTTAATAGCCCCGACCAATGGGGATTTTCCACGTGTAAAATCATCATTGGCTGGAGGAAACACGTGTCAGCTCATCGTTGGGACAGATGTCATCCACTCATTGGACAGATGGCGCCTATGATACGTCGACACGTGGCACGACCCAACAGAGGCCCATTCCTATGAAAAGGCCGGCCCGTTTGACATGGTCAAAAGGTGGCGGGCCGGCCAACTGAAAGCCTATTAACGACCTGTTCGCATATAGCCCATTTATAGCCTGCTAACCCAGGGCCCGTCACGACCTATCCGAATTAGGCCAAGTAGCGTCATATGGGCCGTCCAATATGATTCCAGCCCGTTTTAACTTTCGGCCCATGTATGGCCCATGACGTCTTTCGGCCCATATGAGGCCCTTTGTAACTCTTGGCCCATTAACGGCCCGTGGTGAAACTGGCCCGTAATAAACAGTGTATCACTTTATACCCATTAACGGCCCATTATTCCATTGGGCCGTTTCCAGCCCATGTTATCTTTCGGCCTTCTCAGGGCCCATTTATTCTTGGGCTCATTTCCAGCATTCGGTTACTTACGGCCCGTTACTGTCATTTTCTGCTTGTGGGTCAAATTCAGCCCGTTGTTACGGTCGGCCCGTTTGTGGCCCGTTAATACGTTGGGCCGTTTTCATAGCGTCATCAAATACAGCCTATTAACGACGGCCCGTTATGGTCGGCCCATGAACGGACGATTCCAACTCTAGCCCGTTTACGGCCATAATGCGGTCTGTTATTGGCCCATGTTTGGCCAATCGATCATACGGCCCATATAAGGCCCATTGATGATACGGCCCATAGAAGGCCCATTGTTTCTATGGCCCGTAGAAGGCCCATTGTTTCTACGGCCCGTAGAAGGCCCATTGTTTCTACGGCCGGTAGGAGGCCTAGTGTCACTACAGTAAATATGTAGCCCATGGTTATTGTGGCCTAGTTTTAAAAAATAGGTTATTGCGGCCACTAGCAAACCGCGGAAAAAGAACTGCACTGACTACAAGCAAACAAATAAACAAGACAACAAGGAAATAAATAAGCAAGCAACTAACGCTAGGCTATCACGGCTATTACAACTATTACATACACTGGGCATCAAAGTTCGCCACCAGTGCAAATATAGGGAACAAAGCAGCATATCATATACACTGGTTGTCAAAGTTGGCGACCAAGGCAAATAAACGCCACAGCAAAACAAATCTAGAACTGAAACCACTTCAAAAGATCTCAAGAAACAATATCCTGGGTACCCATAATGCTGGCAAGATGCTTAGCAAGCTTATTAACTTTCTCTTGTTTGGTGCTTAAATCCTCCAGCGCTTGCTGTTGCACCAGGAAGTATGCATCTGAATTCTGCAGGAACTTCCTTAGTCCTTCAGCTTCCTGTCGCAGCACATCTGATCGATGTCTTTCAACTTGAAGTTGAGACTCAAGAAGGCGAACTGATTCAGGCAGCGAGTTCGAAGAGCTTGTGCCAGCAGTAGTGGCCAGTAACTCGAACACTACATCAAGACAGGACTTTTGGGTTCTCTCACTGTCGTCAAGATAGTTTTTATCAGCTTTCTTGGAGACCAATAGGGATGTCTCACTATCTTGAACCTTATCTGCATTACTTCCTTTACCATTGCATAACGCGGTACTGTTCTCCAATATTTTGTCCGCATTCTAAAAGAGAAACAAGCAGACACATCACAGGTTTACCATGTTGTATATGAAACTCATTTTGGTAAATGAGTTCAGTAGTAAAGTGGACAGGATAACAACATGAAACAAACATATATCTATGTACCATGGTCACTTTATGGTCTATATCATTCTAGTTTTTGTTGCCAAATCAAGATAGAGACACAGTTCAAATAATATTTGTTCAAGACAAAGCAGAATAGACAGAATATAAGTGTGGGAAACTATAGAGCAATAACAACACTTGTAATGTGCATGACATGAGAACATAACTGTTTATTCAATTGAAACTGAAATCAACATAGAGTAGGTTACAACAGCAAACTAGTTAAAGAAATAGGTTTAAAACATACCTGTTGCGCCATTGGAGTTTCAATTCCATCCTTCAAATTTGAAAATAGTTGGTATGAGTAAATACAGTAATGCAAGAGCAAAGGAGTATGAACCATAGCTACATAACCTGACCTGAGAACAAATCTTCTTCTCCTTTAAGCGTTGAGTTGGGATTTGGAGTGGTGGTCCTCGTGCTTTGGGCACTACAGTTCCCTTACTAACTGCTCGTGTTTGCGTGCTCTGTGGTGGAGATGGTGCTGTGTCAACTGGAACTGTGGGTTACTATCTGCCGGGGTTGGGTTAGAAGGGGTGTAGCTGGTTCTTTGTCCAACTAGGTAGGGGTACAATCTGCGAGAGTCTGGGTTATGTGTGGTGGATCTGGTCCTTGGGCAAGTACAACCGTGGTTCTATCTGCATCAACTGGTAGCACTATCTTTTCTGAAGACCATGTTGTTACTCCCTTAGATACTGCCATCACCCTCTCCAATTCAAATGGTTGATAAACAAGAAAAGTAATTGAAAGTATAGACATTGTATGATAGACAGGTGCAATGGATAGTGGGGAATAAAAGAGGGCATGAAATAATTCACATTTATGTTGTCTAACCAAACATGATAGCATGACACAATTTCACATATATGATGGCTAACTAAAAAAGATGGAAGACATAGTTCAAAATATGATGACTATGTAAACAGGATGACATGATATAACTATATAATGTGTTTATTAAATAGGTTGGCATGCCATAATTCACATACATTCACAGATAGAATGCCATAATTCAAAATATGATGACTGTAAACACTAAACGGGATGAGATGATATAACTATATGATGTCTTTATTAAATGGGTTGCCATGCCATAATTCAGATAGATGATGTGTATGTACCATGTAAACATGATGGCATGATATAATTAAAATATATGATTTATATAGTAAGCAAGTAAGCAGATGGCAATCCATATATGATGTAAAAACTAAGCAATGCAAGACAACATGCATGACATGGGTAATATAACCCTGCCAAGTTTGAGCATAGACCTCAGGGGGGAAATAGGACTGGTCATCAGTCTCTGAATCCTCCTCTGAGGAGCTCTCTGTAACTAGCAAGATGTCTGCTTCAGCAGGTAGCATTGTCTGCTCTGAATACCTTGTTTTCACTCCAGATACTTCCATCACCGCTTTAAATGGCTGATGCACAGGAAGAGTAGTTGAATATACAAATGTTGTCAACAAATGGAACACGTAATACAAAAAATGATAGCATGATATAATTCACATACATGATGATTGGCTAAACAGCATGGCATTGCATAATTCACATATATAATGCCTTTGCAACAAGGTAGCATTGCATAATTCACATATATAATGTCTTGCAACAAGATGGCAATGCGTAATTCACATATATGGTAATTAGACACTGAATAGGTGGCATTCACACAAAGCATGTCTAAACTAATCAAATGACATAGCAATGCGAGACACCATACATACGATATGAGCAACATAACCCTGCCAAGTTAGAGCATACACCTCGGGGGGGGGGGATAGGACTGGTCATCTGTCTCTGAATCCTCCTCTGAGGAGCTATCCATAACCAGTGAGATATGCGCTTCGTCAGATAGCATAGTCTGCTTTGAAGACCTTTTTTTCACTCCAGAATTTGCCATCACCGTGTCAAATGGCTGATGCACACAAAGAGCAGTTGAATGTACTAACATTGTTGACAAATGTAATATGTAACGAAAAAAAGGATGGCCTGATATAATTTACATATAAGATGACTGGCTAAGCAGGATGGCATTGCAAAATTCACATATATGATGCCTGGCTAAACAAGATGGTGTTGCATAATTCACATAAATGATGAATAAACTAAACAGATGGCATCCGCACAAAGGATGTCTAAACTAAGCAGATGACATATTTGATGTATAAAGTAAGCAATGCAAGGCACCATATGCATGATATAACCAACATCAGCATGCCAAGTTAGAGCGAAGACCTCAGGGGGTAAATAGGAGTTGTCTTCTCCTTCTGAATCCCCCTCAGAACAGATATCTTCCTCTCGATTACAATCCGAAATGCGTGGAGGGGGGGGGGCTGCCTTTGCGCCTACCATGGAGCGGCGTCCGCATGAAATTTTATTGCCACGCAAGGCTCGTCTCTTTTGCTCTACATGTTCAATTCCATTGTTTACAATAACTGTCATGCATAGGAATAAAACATAGTGAGATTATGTAAGGAGTGCATGCAGAAATCCAGAGTGATGGTGCAACCTGTGGATAGACCCAAAACCAATAATAGCAGGCAGATAATGGCTTCAGTTAAAAAATACAGATAATGACTTCTTTACTGTTTGTTTCCCACCCAACATGAAACTCATAGTAGACACCGGAGATTAACCAGATAGTAGATAGATACTATTTATTGCGGCCCCGATATGTACCCCACAACCATTTAAAAACTCAAGTTTGACCATTAGTTTGGAGCCGACTCAGAGTCTAATCGGTGAACAGGACGATAAAGTAGCATGTAATATTAAGCGATGCATAAAGTAAGCAGACACGAAAGAGTGCGACCTCTCTTGCGGACCCGTGTAGTCCTCGAGATCATTTGCTCGGTTGATGATGGTAATGCAGTTTTCATGGCTGCCGTCAGCGGGGAAGAAGATCTGAGGCGGCGAAAGACAGTCTGGAGGCCGGATCCCTACTGTGCTGGACCCTTCTGTCGTTGGAGCAGCTGAGCTGGGGTGGACGACGGCGCAGCAGGAGCGGGACAAACCACACAAGGTTTTCTTTGACAACTATCTGTAAGAGAAGTAATTCTGTAAGGGCTCGTTTGAATTAGAGGATTCCAACAATGTAGGGATAGGAAATAGACAGGAATAAGATAGGAATGCATGTCCAAAACAGAGAATTTAAAAACACAGGATTTCTGCCAATCTGGGTGTTTGATTCACAACAATTGGAAGATCACAAGATGCAAAGAAGCATGGTGAGATTAAGTCAAACCACAAGAAAATGTACGGTTATAATGCTATTATGCTACTATCTCTTAGTCTTGTGCTTCATGAATAGCAATTTGAATTGGAGGACAAGTGGAAATTAGAATTCCTACGGTTTTTCTTTCAAGGAGACACTAAAGGAACAAATCCTACAGTTTTCCTTTGCTCCATTCCTTTGCACCAAATTCATGAAAAGTAGTACCATAGGAAACTTTCCAATTCCTATGTTTTTCATTCACTTCTCCTTTCAAGCACTGGCGATTCTAGTAGGCATGCTTGAGCAAGGAAAAGCCTACACTAAAAAAATGTTTTTGTGCTACTTCTATTACTTTGGACCCAGGCCACTGCCCTACTAGCTCAACTCCCAGGGCCATCGACAAATGCACAGCTCAAACGCGCAGAGATAAATAATGATGGCGTTCATGAGAGTCCATCACGGATAGCTAAGTTGCCTGGTACCTCACTGCTTGTCATATAGTAGGATAAAATAATCATATTTCCCGTTACTACGTGTGCTCAGTGGACAATATATATAACATGTAGAGTAAAAAAGAGATGCAACAAGTGTACAACCTCTTTGGCGAAGCCATGTCGATCTCAGCGTGATTGGGTTGGCCGGTGAGGATGCTCCGGCTGACTTGGCTGTCGGAGGAGGGGAAGAAGATCTTAGGCGTCTGGAGATGGAGCCCGAGGTACTGCTCCGCTGTGATGGAGGGTTTTGTCGTTGGAGCAGCTCCGGTGAGTTGTACGACGCCGAGGCTGAAACAGGACAAGGGAGACAACGTTAACCTGAGTGGAATTATAATAGCATCTCCAATACATGACGTAAAATACATAACCACAAAGTGCTAGATGTAAAATACATCAGCCGCTCATCTCTGAACTTAACTGTCGAAACTGAATTTAACTGTCGAAACTGAACTTAACTCTAGAAACTGAATTTTGCTGTCGAAACTGAATTTTACTGTCGAAACTAAACGCACTAGCAAGGTGAGGCTACACGTCAGTCGACTGACTTTTTCATCTCTGGTCAGTCGATTTTGCAGCTGTTGGATACAAAATCAAGGGCCTGCAGTTCATATTCAACCTCCACCCCCCTGAGCCGCCAGCCACCACCAGCCAAACAGCAGCCCCCCGCCGCCCGCGGCCGGCGGTGCGCCGCCCCGCCCGCCCCGAAAACACTCCCCACCGCCGGTCCGCCGCCGCCCCGGCCATCCCTCTAGGCCCCCGTGCCGAGCTTTTTCTCCGGCGATCCCCACGCCACCGCCCCGACCATCCCTCTAGGCCCCCCGTGCCGAGCTTTTTCTCCGGCGATCCCCACGCCACCGCCCCACCACCGCCGGCGACCACCGCCCCCACCCTGAACCCTAAGATAGATAGTGGGGTACCTCTCCGGCGAGCCCCCCCCTCCCCGCTGCGGCTGGTTCTTCCTTTACCCCGGCGAGCCCCCCACCCCCTGAAAATTCACTGACCCAAAAGTGGATTCGGTCGACTGAAGTGTAGCTAAATCGGAGCAGCATCGCAAGCAAGAGCAATAGCGAGAGCAGCAGCGCGAGCAAGAGCAATAGCAAGAGCAGACCAGACAGGGGACCGAGAGCAAGAGCAGAGCAGCAGCGCGAGCGAGAGCTAAAGCAGCACCGGCTCCTACTGATGTGGACGTCGCCGCCGAGGGAGCGACGCCGTGGAGGAAGTGGCCGGCGACGCCGCCGTGGATGGAGCCGCGCTGTGTTGGCTCGGGACCGAGCGCCGGCAGCACCGTGAGATCGAATCAAGAAGAAAATGCGGTGATTAGTGTACAACCTCTTTGGTGGCGTCGATTAGGCCGCAACTTCATCCGAGGAAACGATGATGATGATGCTCTTCCGGTGGTGCAGGTGAAGACGGCGGTGTGGGAATGGAGGTGGCGCAAAAGACGAGGGGAACGTCGGAGCAGCTCCTTGGAGGTGGAGGACGGGGTGGCTGAGCCGGCGGGACGACGAGATCGACGACGGATCCTCATCCGGTACGGTGGATGAGGGACGTCGAGGTGTTGCTCTGGACGACGTCGTCGGGGAAGAGGCTCCGGCTGGGTGGCGGACGGAGGAGGGTGTGGGGCTTCGTCGCGAGTTTTTGCGGCCTCGGTGTACGAATGGGTGGGCGGATGGGATGGGAGTGGGGAACCATGGCTTAGGGACGCGCTTGTTCGAAATGTGGGGTAAGTTACGAAAGTACACCCACCGATTTGAGGCGGTTCTTTCGGTTCAGGGGTACCACGGGCATTTCGCGTGTCGGGATTTCACAGGAGGTGGGAGTTTTCGCGCGCGTTGTAATTTCGGAATAGCAAGGTGCGGGTTGAGATGGAGGGAGTTGTCGGAGCACAACGAGACAAAGATATATCTTAAATATTTTGGGCTAACAAGGCGTGGGTTGAAATTTCCGGACAAGCCTAACATGTACTGTACCAAATCAATTCGCACTACAAATGTCATTCAAAACTTTGAATTCATGTTATGTTCAATTAAAATATTTCGCTACGTGTATAATGCATGCAACCTACTACTCAAATGAACGTTTTAGTGCATTCCAAACGTATATACTACCGCTTCAATATGAACTAAATTTGAATTCGTTTCTCTATTTGAATAAGATCTACAGTAATGATTGTTGTGAAGTCAAAGCATTTGAATTCGTTTCTCTGTTGTAATAAGATCTACAATCATCATTATTGTCAAGTTAAACCATCGTTTGTGTATTATCTTCACAGCACACCACATGATTAGTCTCGAGTTACATATGAACTATGTGTACTATATGAACTCGAAATCGATTTTTTGAATCCACTTTATGTTTATTTTAAATCACATTACATTTCTAGCTCTAGCTAGATCTTCATAATCTAAACCATGTCTCATATGTATAATGTGTTTATCATATTATGTATGGTTCCCCGCCCCCTACGCCTACAAGTATTTAGATGTGAGTTGCAAACACCACACATTACCACAAATTCAAATAAAATGTGAGAATGTTCCATATATAGTATTGTTTAGATTGCTCGATATTTAGTTGTAAGCTGCAAACGCCACACATTATCACAAATTCAAATAAAATGTGAGATTGTTTGATGTATAGTATGGTTTAGATTGTTTGACATTTAGCTGTGAGTTGCAAACTGTGACAGCCTGGATTTTGCCTTCTCTCTTTTTACCGGACTTGCCTTCTCTCTCTTTCCGGACTTGGTTTTCATCATGGTTTTTGCCCTGATTTGATTTGGATTTTTGGATCAATTCAAATGGACTTGTCACTTGGGCATATCCTTGGCTTTCACCCAAGTGACCTATCTACCTTATTCCTCTCACAAATTCCCAAAATAATAAAATGAATATTTTTCCTAAAAGGAAAATATTCATTTTTCTCTCTTAAGTTCATTTCAGAACTTTGTGCTTCAAAGCAACCTCAATTTCTCTTGCTCAGAAAAACCTGAGATAATTCCTAAATATTCTTAGGACCATGGCACATCTTCCCATGCGAAAATATTGCATCACTTTTTGTAATATTTTTGCTGTAGAAAATCTTTTCACTTCTGGACCAGAAATGCACTTTGTACAGCAAGTGCATTTTTCCTTGAGCTTTTGGCCTTGAGATTTCTTGAGCTTGTAGACCTTCCTAAGAAACCCTAAACCCCAGGAGATTAGCCCTAGTGGCCTTCTAGAAGGTGGCCAAACTTGGCGACCAAGTTTCTGACCAGAAACTTGCCAGCTTGGTAGAGTCGCGTCTAGTCGGCCTGGGTATGATCCATCACCTCTCCTAGACGTAGCACTGCATGGTCGAGCTCATAGACAAGGTTTGGCCGCTCCTGGCCGTCGTTTTGGTCATGCCAGCTTGGTGACTACGCGAGGACACGGCGCCTGGCAGCGTCTCGACGCGCTCTGGCTGGCGCTTTGCGTTCTGTTTCGCGCGTGTGCATGCAAGCGCTCGCCTTCGATTGCCGCAACGTGCCACAACCCTCGACCCATCACCCATGACCCCTCCCTAGCGCTCACCGACGCTGGAGCCGCCGCAGCAAGCCCGGTCAAGTCGCGGCCAAAATGGCACAGTGCGCGCGTGTGCTTGTACCCATCTCAAACCGCCTCCTGTGCTCGTCTGCGAGCGTGGGCAAGCGCCGGCGTTGACGCTGCACCCTGTCCCCTCGCGTTGGAGCCTCTCGTCGACGCTCGCCGCGTGTCCAGAGCGCTCCGGCGGTGACACGTTCCCCCCTCCTCTGCTCCGGCTATATAAAGCCACCCCGCCTCTCTTGCTAGCCACGCACCACTCCACACCACCTCCATGAACACGTAGACGAGCAGAAGCCCGGTCGGGCAGGCCTCTGGCCGTCGCCCTGACCCGAGGACTTTGGCGATCCCCACAGGCCAGCTGCTGATCTATCCCTCTAGCCTAGCCCCAAACCCCCTCGTCGTCGGCATGAGCTCCGGCGAAGCTCCGCCTCCCCTCTGATCTCGATCCCCTTCCCTCTCTCCTGACTGGTGGGGCCCAGTGTCAGCCTCACCACTCACGCCCGAAGTGGTACGAGTGGAGGCGCACTCCCACTTTACGCCTTCGACGTCACCCCCATGATTTTCTATTTATTCAAATTTAATTCAGAATTTTGACTAAACTTTGACCAGCCACCATTTCTAAACCATAAGTCCAAATGAATTGATTCTTTTTGCATTGTCTTTGTTACAGAAAGCTCTAGCAGCACACCAAAAGGTGGATTTTTCCTTGCTGTCTAGAATTTCTGGTGATTTTCAGAATGTGTTTTGACATTTATTTTTGTGGTTTTAAAATATTTTTAGAAGGAGGATCTTGCCTTGAAGCTAACCAGGAGGAGTGTGACCCTCCTCTGCACTAAGGCAAGCCACAACATCATTTGGATGGTGTTATTTCAATATCTATGATTTTCTACTTGAATTTGAGTCTTTATTTGCAATTAAAATTTGATAAATTAATATGGTTAATTGCTAGTTGTTTTATGATGCTTGATATGCTTGTTTTAGCTTGTGGTTGAGTTCATAGAATTGTTTGGCTAAGTAGAGTAAGATTTTGCACTAGATATTTTGTTATGGAAAGTTATGGTAGCTATTTTTGCTAGTAATAGTTTTCAACTAAATGATGAACTAATAAAAATGTTGTTTGTAGATAAAAATGAGTTATAACCAGAGAAGTTTCTGATCTTAGTAGTGCAACATAGTTATGTTGTTTGTTTTGATCCATGCTTAAGAGTTGCTTGCTTTGTGTGACGAGTAGTTGCATGATTTCCAGTATGATGCCATGTTAGTAATAAAAAGTTTTTCTGAAAGTTAATACTTGATTAAGTTCAACCTGAATATGATGTTGATCACATCATGGTGCCACTGAATCGGGTTTTTAATTCAGTGCGACCACATTTACCTAATGGGAAGGTCTTGATTCGGTCCTTTGTCGTGGCTCCCACCGGTGCCTCGCGCGAGGGAAGGTTATGGGCGTGCATAGCCTGGCCCGGTAGGCAGACATAACCTTGTGTGCTCGTTTTGTTTTTATGGTACCTTGTCCCCGTTTGGGACCGTTTTGCCATGACGGTGGCCGTTGGTGTCTTTGGTAGACACGGGGCCACCCAAGACCTAGCCCTGAGAGGGAGATGGTCGGAGTGGCCGGGGAGAGTGCATGGCAAAGGGAGGGTTTCGTCGGAGTACTTTGGTCCACCCTAATGGGAGTACGAGGCCAGGTATTCTGTAGTGTGGGTAAAGTGCACTACCTCCGCAGAGTGTATTTAATCTATCGCTAGCCGCGCCCTCGGTTATGGGCAAGACTCGGGAGTAAGTCACACAATGGATCAACTTTTATAATTAATCTTGCAAACTAGTAATTGTTGTGATGCATTGTTTCGTGGTGAATCTTGAACACTCGAGGTGTTCATGAGTGATTGGTTTCAGGTGTGACCCCGGTGTGGTCACCGTTTGGTTACGAGGTAACCGTGTGGTAAGTGAGTCCGTGCGACTCGGTGCGCTGTTTGGTTGCTTTGCATAGCTTTGCATTTGTAGTAATTTCTTGCATTAATTTAACTTGATTAATTATCATGATATTGTCTGTCATCGTGCTTATGTTTGTTGTGAGCTTGCAAGTACATTCAATGTACTGACCTGGCGTGTCATGCCAGCTTTCAGGCAAGTTGATTTGCATCGGAGCGCATCTCGTGTCTAGGCCGTGTCCACGTCGGTGTCCCTGTGCCATGGAGTTCCGCTACGTCGTTCTTCCGCTGCCGCGTAGTTTCATTTGATCGAGGCCCCAGCCTATGCTGCTTGGCCTCGAATCTCGATGTAATATCAGACCTTTGTACCACGCTAGTATCAATAAAGCGGTTATTTCTGTACCATGTTGTTGTGTATTGCCAGAAGACTCAATCTCTGGGCTGGCAATGCAGGGTAAACCGGTTGCTCTGAGCCAGGGTCCCACAACGCTTGGTATCAGAGCCGCGCTGATTGTAGGACACGCTAGACCAGTAGTGCGTTAGTAAAATGGTAGATAGTTTCGTTTGAGCGCCGGTAGACATAGGAATTGGTTATTGCATTGCATGCATGACTTATTGTTGTTATTACTAACCGTATGTTTTGTGAGTGTAGATTGCACCAGTACCGATCTTGTACCATCCTGAGCCAGCTCCGTGCACATCGCCGCACCTGCTTCAGAACGTGTGGCGACGACTCTATCCAGAGGGTGCTGATCGAGAGTATCGGGTGTATAGCGAGCATCTGGCCGGTGCATTGTATGAGTATTATGCTGAGGTCACTCTACACCACAGTTCCCCATCCAGCGCTTACACTCGTTCGTCTAAGGGTGGTCTTGCTTCTACGCCATATCAGGCTGTTCAGTTTGCTGCTATCGAGGCTCTTGTAGACTTGCGCTACAATGAGGTTCGCATGCACACCCACCCTGGACTTTTCTTCTACCCATCTCTGCACGAGAATGGGCGTATCCGTTTCCCTTTGATTAATCCGGCGTGCGATTGCCCCACTAGCCACCTTGCACGCTACATCACCGCTAGCTATCTCCTTAACTACGAGTTAGCTCGGGAGCTCTCACGCGCTCGCGCCGCTCTCGCTACTGCTCATATAAGGAACCCTCATCCCGCTGTCATCTACACTTCTGCTCCTCCCACCTCCGTTCCTACGACGACCTCGCAGGGTACCATTAACCCTTTGACGGTGAGCCCTCGCAGCGCTCCTGCTGCATGGTCTTCTCTTGTCGCTACTCCTGCCGCTCCTATGCTTAAATCCCATCCCCCGCCTGCCCCTGAGGGAGAGCCCTCAAGGCAGCGCCAGCGCACCTCTCTTCCCCCGGAGGTCTCTACTATCAGTTCAGGATCTGGGTCCGGCTCAGGAGACGAGCCTGCAACAACACCATCCGAGCAGTAGATTGTTAGAGTATCGTGGTAGTCATGAGCATGATGTATGGCTGTAATCGCACTTGTCATGATGCGTAGTTTCATGTACGAGGGTAGTAGACCCATTGCGATGTTTATTTTCATGTTGGGACTATGTATAATTATGTTGGACTTTTTTTCGACTTGGTTTTATTTGCTGCTTTCTTCCGGGATTTGTCATTGGTTTTTCCCCCATTTTGGAATTTTCTCATCATGGTTGCTATGTATTGGAAAAACAAAAAATAGGATGTCGCGTGGAGGCAGCAGCAGTCAAGCTGGTGAGGATGTCCCTGTCCGTCGTTCCGCAAGACAGGCAGGACATTCCCCTGAACCATACCAGCCACCTCCGCCTCCACCGCCACAACCGCCTTCCACTGAGCAAATCCTGCGAATGTTTGAAGAAAGAAGGAGCAACGATCTGCTGGAAATACTGAAAAGTGTACAAGTTATGGTTGGGAAGAATGGAAACCAGAATGTCCATCATTCCAAGCTATCAGATTTTCGGTGAACCAAGCCTCCCAGTTTCAGCCATACTACTGATCCTTTGGACGCTAGCGACTGGCTAAGGACTATTGAAAGAAAACTGGAAATTGCTTGCACAGACGATGGAGACAAGGTCCCCTTCGCAACGCATTATCTCGAAGGAGCTGCCGCTATATGGTGGGATAATGCCAAAGCAATATGGCCTGTTGACGAGGAAATTACTTGGACAAAATTCAAGGATCATTTCCGCAAATATCATATTCCCACCGGAGTCATGAAGATCAAGCAACGCGAATTTCTCGCTCTCACTCAAGGCAGCATGACCGTCGCCGAGTATCTGAATAAATTCAACCATCTGGCCCGCTACTCTCTCTCCATGATGTGGCCACCGAAGAGCGGAAGATCGACCGATTCCTTGGAGGCCTACATCAGCATCTCTGGTGCACTGTCAGTATGTTTGATTTCCCGGACTTCCTGACTCTGGTGAACAAGGCCCTAATCGCCGAGAGGGAACACAAGGTCCTACACGACAACAAGCCAACTGCTAATGACCACAAGCGCAAATTCGAGCCCAAGAAGGATATGCAACGAGTGCAAAAGCCTCGTACATGGCAACAGACTCAGGTGGAGTACAAACCCAATTGGCAGCAGAACATCAACAAGACTACTACACAAGTCAAGAATGTCGTGACCAGCCCAGTGCGCGATGATTGCCAGCGCAACAATTCGTGCTTCAGCTGTGGTCAAACCGGACACTACGCCCGACAGTGTCCCAAGAACACCCAGCACGTCGCTCCATTTCAGCCGCAAGTCAACTACATGGAGCAGTATTCCGCCCTCGATATAATCCAAGGGCAAGTTCATCACATCTTCGCAGACGAAGCCCAAGAGGACCCAGAAGTCGTCATTGGCATGTTTCTCGTTAACGACATACCCGCCATAATCTTATTTGACTCTGGGGCTTCCCACTCTTTTATTTCGCGGAGTTTTGCTTCCCAAAACAATTTTTCTTGCGTGCTTTTGGGAAAACACATGCTGGTACACTCCCCGGGATCACTCCTCAGAAGCAATCTCGTCTGCTGAAATTTGGAGATTGACATCAAGGGCGTCAAGTTTCCAACCTCGTTGATAATCATCGATTCCAACAAATTGTATGTCATTCTGGGCATGAATGGGTTAACCCAATACCAAGTCTGCATCAGCTGTGCGACCAGAGAAGTTACCGTGAAAAATATGGAAGGTCGCACTACCAGCTTTTATGCCCGCAAGCGCATCCCCACGAAGGATATGGTTTTCGCAGCCGTGACAGAAGAGGTGGAATTAATCCCAGTGGTCAGTGAGTATCCAGATGTATTTCCTGAAGAATTACCCGGCATGCCACCAGACCGGGAATTGGAGTTCGCTATTGACCTAGTGCCTGGAACCACCCCGATACATAAGAAATATTATCGGTTGCCCTCCTCAGAATTGGTGGAATTGAAGAAACAACTGGATGAGATGCTGCAAAAAGGATACATTCGTCCAAGCTCTTCCCCATGGGGATCACTAGCAATCTTCATGGACAAAAGGATGGCAGTCTACGAATGTGTGTAGGCTACCGACAGCTGAATGACGTCACCATTAAAAACAAGTATCCACTGCCGAGGATTGATGATCTGTTTGATCAACTCAGTGGGGCCAAAGTATTCTCAAAGATTGATTTGAGGACGGGATATCATCAAGATTAAGAAGGAAGATATTCCTAAGATCGCGTTCACCACTCGGTACGGTCTTTACGAATACACTGTTATGTCCTTCGGCCTCACCAACGCTCCTGCATTCTTTATGCATATGACGAACAAGGTGTTTATGGACTTCTTGGACAAGTTTGTGGTGGTGTTCATTGATGACATCCTCATTTACTCCAAAAGCAAGGACGAACATAAGGAACATCTTCGCGCAGTTCTGCAACGGCTTCGCGATCATCAATTGTATGCCAAATTCAGCAAATGTGAGTTTTGGCTCCAGCAAGTGGGATTCCTCGGACATATCCTCTCGGTAGAAGGAATCTCGGTGGACCCAAGCAAGGTAAAAGATGTACTTGATTGGTCCGCACCCACCACCGTCTCAGAAATCCGGAGTTTCCTTGGACTGGCCGGATATTATCGCCGTTTTATCGAAGGATTTTCCAAGATCGCCAAGCCAATGACTGAGCTCCTCAAGAAGGACAAGAAGTTCGTATGGACTGAAGACTGCGAACGGAGCTTCAATGAGTTAAAAACCAGACTGACATCGGCACCCGTATTAACTCTTCCAGATATCTACCGTAGTTTCGATGTTTACTACGACGCCTCCAGAAAAGGACTGGGGTGTGTACTCATGCAAGATGGCAAAGGGTGGCCTACGCATCTCGCCAACTGCGACAACATGAAGGAAATTATCCTACTCATGATTTGGAATTGGCCGCAGTGGTGCACGCTTTAAAAATCTGGAGACATTATCTGATTGGAAAGAAGTGCCAGATATTCACCGACCATAAAAGTCTCAAGTATATATTCACTCAACCCGACTTGAACCTTCGACAGCAAAGATGGCTCGAGTTGGTTAAGGACTATGACCTCGGAATAAATTACCACCCGAGCAAAGCTAATGTGGTGGCTGACCCCTCAGCCGCAAAACAGCCAACCTCAATGCCCTAATGGATTCCTTGCCTCCAGAGCTCTATGAAGAAATCATGCAGCTAAATCTGGTAATCACCGACGCCCGTCTTACCAATATATTGGAAGTTGCCCCTACTCTCGAAGAAGAAATCCGAGCTCAAGCGGATGATAAGGTGTTACGGATATATGTTTAGAAGCTGCACCAAGGGCAAGCACCTGATTTCACTATGGATCAGCAAGGTTCGCTAAGGTTCCGAGGAAGACTTTGCGTAGCCAACCAAGATAGTCTGAAGAAGAAAATATTGGTGGAAGCACATGAAGCACCATACTCAATTCATCCTGGTGGTACCAAGATGTATGAGGATCTTCGTCAGATATTTTGGTGGGATGGAATGAAGAAAGACATCGCGTATTTTGTGGCCTGCTGTGATATCTGCAATAAGGTAAAGGCGGAACACCAAAAACCCGCCGGACTCCTCCAGCCTCTGCCGTATCCCAATGGAAATGGGATGATATTTTCATGGATTTCATCACCGGATTACCAAGGTCTCATCAAGGAAACGACGCGATATGGGTCATAGTGGACACTCTAACCAAGGTGGCACACTTCCTACCTATCCGGACCACATAACGTGCAAATCAACTTGCACAGCTGTATGTATCAAGAATCGTCAGTCTGCATGGAGTACCCAAGACTATCACCTCCGACAGGGGATCTCTATTCACATCCGCATTTTGGTCCCGACTTCATCAAGCCTTGGGGACCGCTCTGATGTACAGCACGGCTTACCATCCTCAGACAGATGGACAGACTGAGCGAGTAAATCAAATACTCGAAGATATGCTCCAGGCATGTACATTGGCCCAAGGAACCAAGTGGGAAGACTGTCTGCCCTATGCCGAGTTTTCCTACAACAACAGTTTCCAGGCCAGCTTAAAGATGTCACCCTATGAAGCCCTGTATGGCCGGAAATGCCGCACCCCATTAAATTGGTCTCAAACCAGAGATAGCCGTATTTTCGGGACTGATTTAATGCTCGAAGCAGAGAAGCAAGTCAAGGAAATCCGAGACAGACTGCAACTGGTCAAATCCCGACAGAAGAGCTACTATGATGCCAGACATCGTCAGATCAGCTTCGAACCCGGAGAACACGTATATCTCCGAGTCACCCCTATGAAAGGAGTCAAGAGGTTTCAGCCCCGAGGAAAATTGGCACCCAGATATATCGGTCCATTCCCCGTCATGGCCAGAGTCGGAACAGTTGCCTACCAGTTTGAATTGCCACCAGAATTGTCAGAAGTACACAACGTGTTTCACATCTCACAGCTAAGAAGGTGCATCTTGCCACCGGAGAAAAGGACTGATATGTCAGAGATAGAATTGGCTAAGGATTTGACTTATGAGGAAAAGCCAATCAGAATATTGGATCAGGCAGAAAGGGTCACTCGCTGCAAAGAGATAAGATTTTACAAGGTTCAGTGGGAGCATCACACCGAAGAAGAAGCAACCTGGGAAAGAGAGGAATTTTGAAGGATTGCATACCCAGAATGGTTTTCCCAAGCAACCGAATCTCGAGTATGAGATTCATCCTAAGTGGGGGAGGTTTGTGACAGCCTAGATTTTGCCTTCTCTCTTTTTACCGGACTTGCCTTGTCTCTCTTTCCGGACTTGGTTTTCATCGTGGTTTTTGCCCTGATTTGATTAGGATTTTTGGATCAATTGAAATGGACTTGTCACTTGGGCATATCCTTGGCTTTCACCCAAGTGACCTATCTACCTTATTCCTCCCACAAATTCCCAAAATAATAAAATGAATATTTTTCCTAAAAGGAAAATATTCATTTTTCTCTCTCAAGTTCATTTCAGAACTTTGTGCTCCAAAGCAACCTCAATTTTTCTTGCTCAGAAAAACCTGAGATAATTCCTAAATATTCTTAGGACCATGGCACATCTTCCCATGCTAAAATATTGCATCACTTTTTGTAATATTTTTGCTGTAGAAAATCTTTTCACTTCTAGACCAGAAATGCACTTTGTACAGCAAGTGCATTTTTCCTTGAACTTTTGGCCTTGAGATTTCTTGAGCTTGTAGACCTTCCTAAGAAACCCTAAACCCCAGGAGATTAGCCCTAATGGCCTTCTAGAAGGTGGCCAAACTTGGCGACCAAGTTTCTGGCAAAAACTTGCCAGCTTGGTAGAGTCGCGTCTGGTCGGCCTGGGTATGATCCATCACCTCTCCTAGACGTAGCACTACACGGTCGAGCTCGTAGACAAGGTTTGGCCGCCCCTGGCTGTCGTTTTGGTCATGCCAGCTTGGTGACCGCGCGAGGACACGGCGCCTGGCAGCATCTCGACGCGCTCTGACTGGCGCTTTACGTTCTGTTTCGCGCGTGTGCATGCAAGCGCTCGCCTCTGACTGCCGCAACGTGCCACAACCCTCGACCCATCACCCATGACCCCTCCCTGGTGCTCGTTGACGCCGCAGCAAGCCCGGTCAAGTCGCGGCCAAAACGACATAGTGCGCGCGTGTGCTTGTCCCCATCTCAAACCGCCTCCTATGCTCGTCCGCGAGCATGGGCAAGCACCGACGTTGACGCTGCACCCTGTCCCCTCGCGTTGGAGCCTCTCGTCGACGTTCGCCGCGTGTCCAGGGCGCTCCGGCGGCGACACGCCCCCCCTCTGCTCCGGCTATATAAAGCCACCCCGCCTCCCTTGCTAGCCACGCACCACTCCACACCACCTCCACGAACACGTAGACGAGCAGAAGCCGGTCGGGCAGGCCTCTGGCCGTCGCCCCGACCCGAGGACTCCGGCGATCCCCACAGGCTAGCTGCCGCTCTCCAGGGCCTCTCGAGCTCAAGTAGCTGCTTGGCAGGGCCTTGGTGGTCTGCTGGAGCTGCCTGGACCCCGCCAAGCCCTTGGAGCTGCCTCTAGCCACCGTCTTCCACCTCTTCAGCGGACCCCATCCGCCACCGAAGCTTGCGAGCTCGACTGCGACCAGCTCCGTCCACCTTTCGCCAAGCCACGGGTACGGGCAGGTGCGCCGCGAGCCCCGCTTCCGATCTATCCCTCTAGCCTAGCCCCAAACCCCCTCGTCGCCGACATGAGCTCGGGCGAAGCTCCGCCTCCCCTCTGATCTCGATCCCCTTCCCTCTCTCCTAACTGGTGGGGCCCAGTGTCAACCACACCACTCGCGCCCGAAGCGGTACGAGTGGAGGCGCACTCCCACTTTACGCCTTCGACGTCACCCCCCGAGGATTTTCTATTTATTCAAATTTAATTCAGAAATTTGACTAAACTTTGACCAGCCACCATTTCTAAACCATAAGTCCAAATGAATTGATTCATTTTGCATTGTCTTTGTTACAAAAAGCTCTAGCAGCACACCAAAAGGTGGATTTTTCCTTGCTGTCTAGAATTTCTGGTGATTTTCAGAATGTGTTTTGACATTTATTTTTGTGGTTTTAAAATATTTTTAGAAGGAGGATCTTGCCTTGAAGCTAACCAGGAGGAGTGTGACCCTCCTCTGCACTAAGGCAAGCCACAACATCATTTGGATGGTGAATATCTATGATTTTCTACTTGAATATGAGTCTTTATTTGCATTTAAAATTTGATAAATTAATATGGTTAATTGCTAGTTGTTTTATGATGCTTGATATGCTTGTTTTAGCTTCTAGTTGAGTTCATAAAATTGTTTGGCTAAGTAGAGTAAGATTTTGCACTAGATATTTTGTTATGGAAAGTTATGGTAGCTATTTTTGCTAGTAGTAGTTTTCAACTAAATGATGAACTAATAAAAATGTTGTTTGTAGATAATAATGAGTTATAACCAGAGAAGTTTCTGATCTTAGTAGTGCAACATAGTTATGTTGTTTGTTTTGATCCATGCTTAAGAGTTGCTTGCTTTGTGTGACGAGTAGTTGCATGATTTCCGGTATGATGCCATGTTAGTAATAAAAAGTTTTTCTGAAAGTTAATACTTGATTAAGTTCAACCCGAATATGATGTTGATCACATCATGGTGCCACTGAATCGGGTTTTTAATTCAGTGCGACCACATTTACCTAATGGGAAGGTCTTGATTCGGTCCTTTGTCGTGGCTCTCACCGGTGCCTCGCGCGAGGGAAGGTTATGGGCGTGCATAGCCTGGCCCGGTAGGCAGACATAACCTCGTGTGCTCGTTTTGTTTTTATGGTACCTTGTCCCCGTTTGGGACCGTTTTGCCACGACGGTGGCCGTTGGTGTCTTTGGTAGACACGGGGCCACCCAAGACCTAGCCCTGAGAGGGAGATGGTTGGAGTGGCCGGGGAGAGTGCATGGCAAAGGGAGGGTTTCGTCGGAGTACTTTGGTCCACCCGAATGGGAGTACGAGGCCAGGTATTCCGTAGTGTGGGTAAAGTGCGCTACCTCTGCAGAGTGTATTTAATCTATCGATAGCCGTGCCCTCGGTTATGGGCAAGACTTGGGAGTAAGTCACACCATGGATCAACTTTTATAATTAATCTTGCAAACTAGTAATTGTTGTGATGCATTGTTTCGTGGTGAACCTTGAACACTCGAGGTGTTCATGAGTGATTGGTTTCAGGTGTGACCCCGGTGTGGTCACCGTTTGGTTACGAGGTAACCGTCTGGTAAGCGAGTCCGTGCGACTCGGTGCGCTGTTTGGTTGCTTTGCATAGCTTTGCATTTGTAGTAATTTCTTGCATTAATTTAACTTGATTAATTATCATGATATTGTCTGTCATTGTGCTTATGTTTGTTGTGAGCTTGCAAGTACATTCAATGTACTGACCTGGCGTGTCATGCCAGCTTTCAGGCAAGTTGATTTGCATCGGAGCGCATCTCGTGTCTAGGCCGTGTCCACGTCGGTGTCCATGTGCCATGGAGTTCCGCTACGTCGTTCTTCCGCTGCCGCGTAGTTTCGTGTGATCGAGGCCCCAGCCATGTTCGTTAAATAATGTACATACTGTCCAGCAGCACCGTGTGTGCCGCTTGGCCTCGAATCTCGATGTAATATTAGACCTTTGTACCACGCTAGTATCAATAAAGCGGTTATTTCTGTACCATGTTGTTGTGTATTGCCAGAAGACTCGATCTCTGGGCTGGTAATGCAGGGTAAACCGGTTGCTCTAAGCCGGGGTGCCACACAAACGCCATGCATTATCACATTATGGTATAACATGTGCACAACACGCGTATCACCGCTATATTCATGCATGCATATGTTTAAAACACTATGATCTCCTGTTCAAATATATGAATCCACTTTCATATCAAATTATGATCTTTGTTAGTCTCTTACACCCACAAATCCTCTAACCTTTGTAGCTACCACTAACTTTCTCTCGTGCATGCACACGCCCTCCTCGCCCTCCCCCTCCCTCGGCATTCTATCCACCGGGCACATTCATTTTTTTCTTTAGGTCGTTCTCCCAGAGTATCCACAACTCCTTTCTGACACACACCGATCAATAAACCTCTCCAGCGATGCCTGCCTACCACATACACACGCACCTTCCATCTCCTCCTTTATGTGTCCTTGCCTTGTGTCTCTCATACGGTCACACACACGTGTAAAATCTCGCCGCTCTTTTCATCGATCTCACAACCGCACACTCCTCCCCCTATCTAGCTAGTAGCTGGGCCTCTCGCACCACCTCCTAGCTCCATTCTCTCTATGTATCCATCTCGCTGGGCCTTATTTTCCTCTAACAAATGGACGTACACCGACCGATCTCCCGCTATATACATATAGCTAGCTAGCTAGGTCCTTATAACTCATTTTTACCCACACGTCGATCGATCTACCTCATTAGTTATGTCTCTCCCTTCCTCCGACAAACAACAATTTATCTATCGATCTAGTTAGGTTTGCTTACCAAACACATGGTTCCCCTTCATCATCCATGGATGCGTCCCGACAGATCTATCACGCACAGGCACACACAGAAACACATCCCCACTCTTATTGATAACATTGCAGTTCCACCCTCAGTTTGTCTAGTAGGCCTCTCCCACCATCTTCGAGAAGCAACTCCATCACCCATCCAGCACTCTACCCCTCTCACTCCCTCTCTCTCTCCTCTCTCTCTCTGTCCCATCATATTTCCCGTCCTTCAGTTATGTATGGATGTCGACCGATCTCCCTCAAGACATAGCTGGGTCTCTCCTTCTCAACACATATATGAGTCGTTCTACCTCTATAGTTAGGCCTCTGCCTACCCCTCCCCCACCCCCTCCCCCCCCACACACCGATACATCGAGCGCTCTAGTCATGTCTCCCTGCCACACACAAAATTGACCTGTGCCCTCTGACGTTCCGGTAGGTCAGTCGCCCTATATCTTTGACTTGCACACACACACAATTTCGATGGCTCTCTTCATCGATCTCGCACCCACCCACTTGATCCTCTCTTCGACTCTATCGATATCTATGACCCCTCCCTCTCTTCTCGTGGATCGCCTGACCCTCTATATATGATATGGATAGGCCTCCATTTCACATACATTGCATGCAAAATTTTGTTTGAGATGTCATCGACACATATTCCCACAAATACATTCACGAAATCAACCCCCACCCCCACCCCCACCCCAAAACAAAAAACACTCACAAACACGGTTTGTATATCTCTCACACACACCCACGTAGGTGGGGGACGTGCACGAAGAGAAGAGGTGCATGCACGACGCACGTATTCCCGTCTCTTTCCCAACAACACCCGCGCGGGTACACGGTGGAGCTCATTTCTGTACGAAAAGGCAGCCCACGTGGTAATTTGGCACGTGTACTGGTTTTCCACTTGGTGGAGAGAGGATCGTCTACCACGGGTGAACAAACAAATTGCGACTTGACACGTTATGTTAAAAAGAGGCAAACCATGTGGGGCCTACCTTAGAGGCAAGGCTCTATACACTGGAGTACTTTTGATGTGTCCCGTCAACTCGCAGAATGAGGAGAAGCTTGCTTAGTACGCCGTCTCCCCCACCCACAAGCGCGGTGGCTCGCAGGATGAGGTGAAGCTTGCTTACGAGTAGTAGTAGTACTACTACTATACGCCTTACGCCCGCTCCCTCGCCCACGCGCATGGTGGCTCGCAGGACGAGGAGAAAAATTTACTACTCCCTCCGTTTACTCCTCGTCCCTACTACCTTGGTTATGGAGATTATATCATATTGTTTGGAATATATATGTCCTTTAGTAGATTTCAATATGAACTACTAGTAAATACTCCAAACATTGATGTATATAGATGTATTCTAGAGTGTACTAGATTCACTCATTTTGCTCCGTATGTAGCACTCTCCCTCGCCCCTCGACCATCGCCCACGTGGTGGACGTGCAGCAATTCATTCGGTCTCATATAGCCAGAACGATATATACTGCACTACCATTATTGCTCGACTTCCCGAAGAGGCGAAGAGCCAATCGCAAGGTTAATATTTTGGAGATGCCAAGCGCAAGGTTATAGGAGAACGAGTAGTATGTGCCGCGTCATTTATAAATAAAGTTTTTTTTCTTCAGTGGCACATACGCAATATGATAGGTTCATATGGAGAGAAAAGGAAACCGCTCCACTATATACATAGTCAGGATGGGCCAGCCTACACGGTTGCTTGCTGGGGTTGCTCTCTTCACACTCTCTCGCACAAAACGACTATGGCCACATCTCTAACATCCCGGCGGATCATGTCCACCGGGGGAAGGGGTGGATGCTTAGTGTAGATGCGGTTGCCGTCGCCGACGGCGAAAACCCACTGTCGGCACGTCCTGATCAGGGGTCCCCGCCATTCTCTCTCACAAAGCCGGTGAGGTTGCCTTCGTCCCTTGCTCACTGCCGCGACGTGGGCAGTTGCCGCCTCCCGCCGCCCTCCTCAAGGTTGAGCTATGTCCCGACATCCCTCAGGTACAACTCCCTTTACAGCCGGCTTGCACCACTGCTCCAGCTGCCCACATCACTCCATGTGGATATTTCTCTACTTCTTTGCCCCGCACATACCTCTACTGGCTTCTACGTACTGTATTTGTGATGAGTTTATGTCTCATCAACTAGTCCTAGTAATCTTATTCTAATCACGCTTCTTCAATTTCTTTGCCACGGGGATGCTCATCTCGATTTTGGTGAAACTGCACAAAATGATCCGATGGTCAAAAGGTTGCAAACTTCATTTCTTAGGAAGCTCGAACGTTGCCAGCAAATTGAAGCCTGGTTAGGGTTCACGGTTCAAGGGCTAGGGACTGCATGGATCGTTTTTTTCTTTAGCTGCCTCTGTTCCAAAATAAGTGTCAACTTTAGTAGTAGTACAACTTTGTACTAAAGTTTGCATAAAGTTGAGACACTTATTTTGGAACGGAGGGAGTACATATTTGCTATGATCTGTCAATCATTGAGATGCAATAGCATGCATGTTAGTCTCCTTTGTATTTGATGAAATGTTGCAACGGGCAACCTTGGACGCAAGATACATGTAACAGAAGCTGGAAGCTTCATAGCATTGTACAAATTTATCTCGCTGATAAATTACAGTACGTACTATACTAGTACTTCCTCCGTTCCTAAATATAAGTCTTTGTAGAGATTTCACCATGAACCACATGCGGATGTATATAGATGCATTTTAAGTGTAGATTCATTCATTTTGTTCCGTATGTAGTTCACCTAGTGGAATCTCTACAAAGACTTATCTACTAGTAATAGCTAGCCCCCACTACTAGGAATTCTCTATCCTCTCCTTGAGCCACATCATCAAAATTAATGTAGCCGTTAGATGAACTAAATCAGTCCATAATAGCCGTCTGATCTAGACGTTGAGAGGCTCCGCACTAAGCCACATGCAAGCATGCAGAAATACCGTGGCATGCATGTGAGTGGGTTTTAAATCACATCAACATGTCTGCATGCAAGCATGCACCGGTAGCATGCATGTAAGTGAGCTTTTAAGTCCCATTAACATGTCAAAAAGAAAAATATAATCCCATTATGCAGTAGGAGTTGGCTGATCTTTTTTCCTTACGTGGGATGATCTAAATGATGATGGGAGTTTTTTTAGTTTGGCTACCACATTTGTCATGTGGTTATAGAGTTTTTTTAGTTCTATGAAATCAATAATTTTACACAGAGAGATATATGGCTGTTCCGCGGCAACGCGCGGGGACTCATCTAGTATTTAGGAACGGAGGGAGTACTATGTAAAGAGTTAGGTGTCGCACGGTGTCCAGAAAATATGGTGATAGTGTGAGGTGGGCCATGTAATCACTGAGCCTGCGTGTTTTCACTGCTCTTGCACTCCTCCGCTATAAGAATGGAGAAAATTGTAATCTAGTAGTACCTCCTTCCGCCAAAAGCGTGGGACATCCAGCAGTCCTACCACCTCAGTAATAAAGACCAATGAGCCGTCAAATCACATAGACCCAGCAGTAAGTTGGACGGACGAAGCAACCATCACCCTTGCGCCAGTGAGAGGTCGCGTTCGCTCTGCCCGGGCATGAATGCGGCACCGATTCTTTGGAGCGGTGCTGACCGTTTCAGGGGGGAAGCACGCGCGGGCGATGGAGGGGCTTTGGGTGGGCCAGGCTGGTCAGGAGCGGGCGTGGCAGCTGTCTGCCTGTCCCTACCGGACACGCCCAGAAACGAGAGGATGCACCGACTCACGTGGCTAAAATCGTACACTACACACCATCTCTCTGTAGGATTAGGTCGATCTGTCGCTCTCTCTAACACACACATGCTGTTAAACACACACACAGACACACACACACATGCACGCACCTTGGTCCCGCTGCACCTTCTAACGTGACTTATTACACCTAGACGGAGGGAGTAGTAAGTACGAGATACAGTGGCACACTGACTTAGGTCGAATACAAGTGCCCAAAATTGTGTGCATGTTATAATAAGGATTCACTTAAAATAGTACGTGAGCGAACAGAGGGATCAATTGGATAGTGTTCCCGAGCAGTAGCGAGATGTGTGAGGTAAGATACACCGCTGGCGCTTTTATTTTTTCTTATTAATTTGTTTGTTTCACTCTCTGACTGGTGGGACCCAACGTACTACTTGGAGAGAGGTAAGGTGACTAAGGCTGCATTATTTCTGCACCACTGTGGATAGTCTTACCACCAAAGGCACATGACACGATTATGATTTAAATCCCAATGACTCCCACACACAAAAAAAACACGGCATGCTTGTCACACGAATGCAGGAATGTATAAAAGGTTATTTTCCTCTCATTGAACATAACGGGAGGGTTGTGTAGCTGGTTAGCCTGTTCGCTCATCAAACTTGAGGTCTCGGGTTCGATAACTACACTTGAGCATAATTCGTGCCAGGAGGATTCTTTGACTAGTCAAAATGGATGGATACGGAGCTATACGATCTCGTAGTGACCATATAATCATGTCATCACGTATAAGCTGTAGCCTCGGCGCTTGTTTTCTAGGGTTTTCACGCTTCACACTCTCTCTCCAGTATATATATACACGCTGGAGCCTCAGCGCTTGTAGTTGCTCTCTTCACACTCTCTCACCCTCTCTAGATCTAAACAAGACTTCGTTGGCCTCTCTCTCCCCTCACTGCTGGTCAAAGAGCCGGCAGGATCCGTTCGCTGGGAAGGGAAGGAGGCTTAACGCTGTCGCCGCCGGCGAGGGAGGGAATCCACTACCGGCGCAGCTGTTCACTTTCACCCAGCGGCGGCGCGGGAGGGCCTCCGACCCCTTCTTCTTCGCCGTCGTCCCGTCGCCCACCGAACCACTCCCCAAAAACCTTAAGGTATAATTTACTTATTCCACATGCATTGCTCTAGCTGCATGTATACGATGAATCTAGGACGTGGTTCAAAGAGGAAAGGAGTGGGGGGAAAGTAGTGGGAAAAGTTGTATAGCATGAATCTAGGACGTGGTTCAAAGAGGAAAGAAGGGGGAAACTAGTGCGGAAAGTTGTATAGCATGAATCTAGGACGTGGTTCAAAGAGGAAAGGAATGGGGGAAAGTAGTGGGGAAAGTTGTATCGCATAAATCTAGGACGTGGTTCAAAGAGGAAAGGAAGGGGCGAAAGTACTAGTACAGACTGGCTATCCAGCACGTACGTTGGTCGAAAAGGGAAAACAATGACAAACGCAGTACGCACATCTGTAACGAACTGATCTTTTGTTTTGGGGGACAAGGCTGTAGAGTTTGAGTAGTACTAGATTTGCTGCGCTCACATATGGAAAGGTGTCTAAAGATAACAAAACTGGGACCAACACAAATATGCTCCTTGGTTGTTTGTTCTTTGTTGCAACAGACTGTGCATGACCACAGCACATCGGTAGATGCACATGGTACTAGTGCGTCCACTGTCCCGTGACTCTTTAGCTGTTGTTAATCTAAGGCCCTGTTTGGTTAAAAACTCCCAAGTCCCTACCTGCTTGGTTCTAGGGACTAAACATGGACTAGAGGTTATTAAATGACATGCTAAAAGACCATGTTACCCCTAGTAATGAACTAATAGAGACAAGGTGCGATGCGTGGCAGAAGCAACTGTTGGAAAAAGTCCCAAAAAGACTCCCTCAGAGTCTTCTTTCTTTAGTCCCAAATGCCCACTTTTAGTCCCTAAAAGTCCCTCCTGTTTGGTTTAGATGGGACTGACACGGAGTTTCTTTAGTCCCTACACCAAAATGTCCCTGTAAACAAACACCCTCTAATAATGCCGCTGGAAAATTGATGCAATGCCATAGTTAAAAGAAAATTACATGTTTAACGAATTTTATTGTTAATATAATCTCTATGTTAATATTAATCAATGCCACCGTTTGAGAAATGCTACTGTCTTGCTTTCTTTCCCATTTAGATAAGGTAGATGCTTCTTTTTGTTGGCTTTTGTGTCATCCACCGTTATTGACCACTAGTTGTTTCCTTTGCACCTCTGTGTAAACAGGGTTATCTACTTCACCTCGTTGCCATTGTGACCTTTTGTTGCACTGCACAAAACACTTTTGTTTTAAGAGCGTTTTGTGCAGTTCAACCAAAATGTCACACTGACAACGTTGCTTGATTGCTTGATCTTAGTGGAACTGCACAAGAGGAGAGCTTACTTCCTATCCGTGTTGGCAAATTTGGTTCAGATCTTCTTCTTGTGAGTTGGTTGCATTCCGCATCATGAGAGGTCAGTACTACTTGTACGGTAATGTTGCTTGATTTTAGTGAACTGCACAAATGGAGACAAGACTTCCAATCTGTATGTGCACCGTAATATCCCATTGAGGTAAGATAAGGATATTTCACAACTATTGGCCTGTATTTTGCCACTTTCATCAGAAAATTAATGTCATTGTTTAGTGCTATACTTGTGCTCCTTAATTGACATGCCAAATCTTACATTGAAGGCGAAGCTTGTCTGTTATTGAACCAAGTGATGAAGGGGAAGAACAAGCGGAAGAAAAACAAAAATCAACTCCCGGTGTTGTAATGAAGCGCTGGAACTGTGATGACACAAGTAATGATATAGTTTTGCATCTTAATTTATTGCTATGTCTGGAACGAGCAATTATTTTGCCACTGATTTGATGCCACTCTTAATGTAATACGTAATTATCTCTACTTATGCAAACAGGGATCTTCTTTGAAGATACCATATATTTTAGTGGAATTGCACAAGAAGATGTTGGAAACATCATATATTTTAGTGGAACCGCACAAGAAGATGTTGGAAACATTAAACTAATCGAGGAGTATATAGTAAGCATGGCCACCACAGTAGATAGCAACAGATGGTTCCGGAGAAGTGCTTCATCTGTATGCTCTACACAATAAGCCTTCTGACAAAGGTTGGTACTCGCCCACTGATTTCATCCATATGATTGAGCTTTGTCATCTCTATTGGTGTTGTGCTACTATTTAGATACTGTCATGAAAAAGTGGTATTGTCCTTGAGAAGTGCTTCATCTGTGCTGTTTTAAATATTTCCTTTCCTTTTTTGAGCAAACAGGGATGCTAGCATTTAGTTGTCCTCTTGTCTTTGCACAACATGATCATCTTCCTCTGAAGAAGAATATGGAGTGCGTGAAGTGACTAGTTCCGATTATGCCAGGATGAAGAAGCCCTGTCTATCTTCTCATCAGAAGGAGCAGTTAAAGGATGGTTACATTACTCCCCACAAGACCAAACTAACTTCAGCTCAGAAGGACTGACAAATCTCCATTTTTTTGCTGTGATGCGCGAGTACAATGTTGTTCTAGGATTCTTTATGGTGAGTTCCATTTTTCTAAAAGTGTGCTCTACATGGACCATGTAGGTGCCTGTTTAAACTGTCAATTCATAGTATAGTTTGCTTTATACTAATCACTTTTTTGTATTTGTGCAAACAGGGGTGCTCAGCTTGATTTCAATGGGAACTACACAAAATGTTCATGAATACATCGAATCATTCATTTCCACCACAAGAAAGGAGGTGCCGATAAGTTCAAGGCATTGCAACATATAAGGGCGAAATCATACAAGCTACGCACGAATTTGGTTGATTTTGGTGGAACTGCACAAAAAGAACAGCTGGTTTATTTAGCACGAGGTGCCATGTCAATGTCCGAATTGATGGCAAACCCTGCCCTTTCCACAATCGTAGGCATTTGATATTTTGGAATGGGACAACCTTGTCAAATTTTGCTCATTGATTTTAGCAAGAAGACATGCGTTTGATATTTTCGAATGGGACGCCCTTTGCTGTCAGCAGCGTCGATCAATTTTTTCTTTATTCTTTAGTTGTGAAGTAAATATTGCCTCTGACATGTGAGTCGCTGAGATGCATAATCATCGATTGTTTTGAATGTTCTCTATGAATTTCCAGCCCTGTATGTTTGATTGCAATGTACAGAAACGCTAAAAAGCTGCTCAAACTTTTGTGCTCCTTCTGTTCCTTTTTACTTCGCACATTGTGAAAGTGCATACTTTTTTCTATAAGATTGGTCAAAGTAGAGATACTTTGACTGCAGACAAAACTTGTATGCAGACTAGAAAGGACCGGAGGGAGTACATGTGAAACTGCTGCAAACGAGGTGATCACCCTGGGAATAATGCTAGTACGTATTGTTTTGCATGTTCATCCAATGCCAGTGATACAGGAATTCGAACTAATCGAAATAAATTCATTCATACACGGTCGGATTTCATATAAACATGCCGGATTTCATTACATTTCATACATTCTTCAACTAAAAAGGGGTGCGCTGGAGGTATAATTAATTAATCGAAGCTACCCACCTGTGTCCCGCTAAGCCGAACAGAGCTTCAGTGACTTAACTGCAGGTGCAGTTGCGTAACTGACATGTGGCCTGTTGGGCCCACGTGTGAGTCAGCCAACTGCACCAGGAGTTAAGTAGAAGCAGCGTTCTTCTCCAACACAGCTCTCCGACTCCATGTCGCCGCCAAGAAGCTAACCGGCCGTCAATGGTCAACCCGCCTAGCTTGGTTTCAACCGGAGGGTAGCAGTTGTGGCCTTACTTGGACCCGCGCGGCCGTGACCTACCGTGTTCTACTCTTCCTCGTTTTCCGTGTGGCGCAGCCTCGCTGGCAGCGGGGCGGGGCCTCGGCGGAGCCGGTGATGTCCTCTGTCTCGTTGCCGGCGGGGGTGCCTCGGTGGAGCGGTGGAAATCCTCCCCCTCGTTGCCGGCAGGGTGGGGCCTCGGCTGAGCCGGCGATGTCCTCTGCCTCGTTGTTGGCGGGGCGGGGCCTCGGCGGAGCCGGCGGTGTCCTCTGCCTCGTTGTTGGAGCCGCGGGGCCTCGGCGGAGCAGGGCCTCATTGACGCCAGCGGAGCAGGGACTCATCGGAGCCGGCATTGTCTTCTGCCTCGTCCTTGGTCTCGCCAAACAGCGCCTCGCCCGCTTCATCACCCTCTTTGTAGGCGGCCGCAGCCTCCGCCACCCGCATGCGGTACCGCTAGCGCTCGAGGCGGCCCTCACGAGCGGAGCGGTACGAGTCGAGCAGCGCCTCCTGCTCCGCCCGCTCCGCGGAGATCTGCTCCACCGCCTGCAGGTGCTCCTGGAGGAGATGGTGGTTGTAGGCGGCGTCGGCCTGCGCCTCCCGGAACTGCTCCTCACGCATCTGCCTCACCGTGTCCATATATTGGGCACGGGCCTCGCCGATGGTCATGGTGAAATGCACCAGCGAGGATGGTGCGGAGGAGGGGGTTGGCGCCGGATCGTCGACTACCATGTTCTCCATTGGGACGTCGTCGTCCTCTGGCTGCCTGCCGGCCAGCCGGTCGGCAGCAATGGCTGCCATCTCCTTGTGGTCGTCCGTCCGCCCGTCCCTAAGAGCACTGGAGTGCGAGGAAGCCATGGTGGGCAGTAGTGGTGTGGACAGGAGAAAGGGAACGGATGCGGATGACAGCGGCTATGGCCGGCGCAACAGTTTATATTGCAATGGTGGGCGGCGGAGGGATGGACGTGTGGCGCCAGAGTAGCCGCCTCAGCAACCACGTATCATTAATGTGGGAGGCAGATGTATGGACGGACGACACTTGTGTCTTTTGAAGGCGGAGCAATCGCCTACACCGGGAAGCGGGGCGGGCGGCGTTGACTGTTTCGGGCGGAAAGCGCGCGCGGGCGAGGAGATGACTTTACCTGGAGAGGATGACAACGGGGACCCACCAGGGCCATAGCCTCACGTACGCAAGTGCCTCCTTATTATATAAAACTATAATTTTTTTGCTTCCTCCTGGTTTCCTGACATCACGGTTCCACACCATTGTCAACCTATGTAGTCAATAAACGAGAGAATTGCACAAGAAGTGGCCGACAGCTGGGACCAAGTAGCTCGAGCAGTATTTTTGTTTTTGAGGTGTGAGCACTGCAGAGTTTTTCGATGTTTAGCCCAGATATTAATTTTTCTCCTCTGAACAACAACGAAAACATCGCTGCAGGTATTAACTGGGCGGGTTGTGGCCCGTCTAGCCCAGGCCAGATATCCAGCCCAGATATTAATTTTTTCTAGCTGAAAATGGCTAGCCAAGCTATACTTTTTTTTAGGAATACCCAGGCAAGGTCAAGTTATTCTCCGCCCCGCTGGGCTGCAAATCTTTCCTAGGAGGGATGCATTAGGCTTAACAAGAAAATGGGCTGTAAGAAATAAGAAATGGGATGTAATTATAAAAACTGGGCAGTAACTATAAAAAATGCACCAAACATGTAATTACTTTATAAAATATTATTTTTGGATAATGAAATTTTTAATTTCATTAATTGTTGCGAGCGCAATGTTTCGTTGTAATTTTACGTAATACTCGATCACTCGTGTCAAATTCACGGCACCGCCGATAGACCAGCCAACCACACCAACAGAGAATGCTGGGTGTTCAAGCAGCAAAATGAGCTAGAACTTGTGCTTGAGCTGGATGGGGATTTTTTGGGAGGAAGATGGAGTGTGTGGGTGCAGAGATAAGTGGAGGGGGCCACCGTGGGCCCACGAGACAGGGGGGCGCGCCCTATAAGGGTGGGCGCGCCCTGGACCCTCGTGACCAGGTGCTTGCCCCCCTGCTGTGTTCTTAGTGCCTAAAATCCTCAAATACTACAGAAAAAATCATACTAAATTGGCAGGGCATTTGGAGCGCTTTTACTTTCGGAATATTTTTTTATTGCATGGAAAATTCAGAAAACAGATAGATAATACTATTTTTGCTTAATTTATTCTAAATAACAGAAAGTAAAAAGAGGGTACAGAAGGTTGTGCCTTCTAGTTTCATCCATCTCATGATCATCAAAATGAATCCACTAACAAGGTTGATCAAGTCTTGTTAACAAACTCATTCCGAATAACACGGAACCGACGAAATTTTGAATAACACTAGGTTACCTCAACGGGGATATGAACATCCCCTACAATAAGAATATCATACTTTTTCTTGACAGTTGGAAGAGGAAATTCAAAACCTCCAATAATAATAGTTGGACTTTTTCCAATAGAATTGATGCTATGAACTTGAGGTTGTTTCCTCGGAAAGTCTACCGTATGCTCATTACCATTAACATGAAAAGTGACATTGCCTTTGTTGCAATCAATAACAGCCCCTGCAGTATTCAAAAAGGGTCTACCAAGGATAATAGACATACTATCGTCCTCGGGAATATCAAGAATAACAAAGTCCGTTAAGATAGTGACATTTGCAACTACAACAGGCACATCCTCACAAATACCGACAGGTATAGCAGTTGATTTGTCAGCCATTTGCAAAGACATTTCAGTAGGTGTCAACTTATTCAATTCAAGTCTACGATATAAAGAGAGAGGCATAACACTAATACCGGCTCCAAGATCACATAAAGCAGTTCTAACATAGTTTCTTTTAATGGAGCATGGTATAGTTGGTACTCTTGGATCTCCTAGTTTCTTTGGTATTCCACCCTTAAAAGTGTAATTAGCAAGCATAGTGGAAATTTCAGCTTCCGGTATCTTTCTTTTATTTGTAATAATATCCTTCATATACTTAGCATAAGGATTTACTTTAAGCATATCAGTTAAGCGCATACGTAAGAAGATAGGTCTAATCATTTCAGCAAAGCGCTCAAAATCCTCATCATCTTTTGTCTTGGATGGTTTAGGAGGAAAAGGCATGAGCTTTTGAACCCATGGTTCTCTTTCTTTACCGTGCTTCCTAGCAACAAAGTCTCTCTTATCATAACGTTGATTCTTTGATTGTGGGTTATCAAGATCAACAGCAGGTTCAATCTCTACATCATTATTATTGCTAGGTTGAGCATCAACATGAACATCATCATTAACATTATCACTAGGTTCATGTTCATCACCTGATTGTGTTTCAGCCTCAGAAATAGAAATATTATTAGGATTCTCAGGTGTGTCTACAACAGGTTCACTAGAGGCATGCAAAGTCCTATCATTTTTCTTTTTCTTCCTTTTAGAAGGACTAGGTGCATCTAAATTATTTCTCCGAGAATCTTGCTCGATCCTCTTAGGGTGGCCTCCAGGATACAAAGGTTCCTGAGTCATTCTACCAGTTGTAGTAGCCACTCTAACAGCATAGTCATTATTCTTACTATTCAATTCATTGATCAAATCATTTTGAGCTTTAAGTACTTGTTCTACTTGAGTGGTAACCATAGAAGCATATTTGCTAATGAGTTTAAGTTCACCCTTAACCCTAGACATATAATTACCCAAGTGTTCAAGCGTATCCGTATTGTATTTCAATTGTCTACCAACATAAGCATTGAAGTTTTCTCGTTTAACAATAAAATTATCAAACTCATCTAAGCATTGGCTAGCAGACTTATAACAAGGAATATCACCTTCATCAAATCTATAGAGAGAATTTACCTTTACTTCCTGGGTCGGGTTATCAAGACCATGTATTTCTTCGTCAGGCGGTATATTAAGACCATGTATTTCATCAATAGGAGGTAAATTCTTAACATCTTCACCTTTAATACCTTTTTCTTTCATTGATTTCTTTGCCTCTTGCATATCTTCAGGACTGAGAAATAGAACACCTCTCTTCTTCGGAGTAGGTTTAGGAATAGGCTCAGGAGTTGGCTCAATTGGCTCAGGAAGAGTCCAATTATTCTCATTAGTCAACATATTATTCAATAACAATTCAGCTATGTCGACTGTTCTTTCCCTGAAAACAGAACCAACACAACTATCCAAGTGGTCCTTGGAAGCATCGGTTAGTCCATTATAAAAGATATCAAGTATTTCATTTTTCCTAAGAGGATGGTCAGACAAAGCATTAAGTAATCGGAGAAGCCTCCCCCAAGCTTGTGGGAGACTCTTGTAACATCCCAAATTTTCAATTTGGAATGTTATACATTAGATCATCATTGCATACCATATTTTATTGCATTTTGGCAAAATCCTCGAAAATCCTAAGCAACTCAAGGACCCTCGGAGAGAGTTGGGGATTTTTCGCGGTTTTCATATTTGATTTTTATCAAATAATGAAACGAGGATTTTTGGTTTTAATTATTTTTCTCTCCGAAAAATATTTCGTATTAAAATAAATGAGAGGAGAAAATATGACTTCTCCAAAATAATTGAAATATTGGAGGAAAAATATTAAAATCAAATATTTGATTTTAGTTGGATTTTATTTGCAATTTTAATTGCATTAGAAAAATTGCACGTTTTCAAAACTGCATTTTTGGGCCAAGAAAATGTTCATCTCGTTCTAATTATTTTAATTAGACGGTGAAAATATGTTTAGGCATTTTTGGATTTTTAGTTATTTTTCTACGTTTTTTACGTTCGGCGAAATTATTTAAAAAAAAAGCGCGAGCGCCGACTGGGCCGAAACCCAGCCGCGCAGCCCAGCCCACCGCCCGAGCCGTCCCCGACCTAGAGACCGCCGCCGCCCGAGTCCCGCTCGTCGCCGCCGCCCCTTGCCCCTCCCCCAAGGCAGCACCCCCCCTCATATATACTCCCCACCCCGCCGCCGCCGCCCTCACCTAACCCCGCCCCGACCCGAAGCCGCCAGGAGCCGCGCCGGACCCGCCCGACCCCGCCGCCGAAGGAGCTCGCCGCCCGGAGCCCGAACGCCGCCGCCCGCCGCCCCACGACGTTGCCCGTCGCCTCGCCGAGCCCCGCCGCCCCTCGCCGCACCCCGAGCCCCGCCGGAGCCCGTCCTAAGCCCCGCCGGAGTTGCCCCGACGAGGTAGCCGCCGCCGCCGCCGACCGTCCGGTTTTTTTCAAAAAACCGCCTCGGTTTATTTTTTTGAAACCCTAGATTTTTTAAAATAGATCGGTTTATTTTTCTTCTTCGGTTTAGTTAGTTAGTGAACATTCACCGACCCGTTCGTTTTAATGAACGTGTTCGCCGGTTAGTCGCAGTTAACGAACGTCCGTTCGTTTAACTATTCGTCAGTTTTCTTTTTCGTCGGATTTTCCGCGATTATTCCAGATCGCGATTTCTCATCAGATTTTCGTTCTGGTATATCTTTTAGCTCGTTTATCGGAATCAGGCGATTCAAGCGCCTAGAGTTTCGTCTCGAAATTATCTTTCGATTTAACCTATTCAAACAAGTTTTTGCTACTGTAAAATTTGACTTAGATCCATATTAGTAAAAGAAGCTTGTTTCTTTCGCCGTTTGACTTTCGTTGCTTCGTCTGATTTGATTCTTTTTGCAAACCGGAGTTCTTAAGTTGAACTTTCTGGTTAGTTCTTTATTTGAGTTTTACCTGTGCATTAGATGAGTGCTTATTGTATGCTTGTTTGTTTGCGATAGAGTAAATGGAGTGCGCCACTTGCTACTTCGAATCTCTAGGTTTCACGGATCATCAGCAAGGCAAGTAACACTTTGATCATACTTCTTTTACTACCCAGTTTTATTGCATTAGACCAATCCTCAAACATTGCATGATTAGGATCTAATTAAATTGTGGGTATTGGGAAGTAGTTGAGGTAGTACCTATTACCTGTTTATTATCAAACCTTTGGGAGTTACTTCTACGTTTGCTCATATTGCTATGCTATGCTAGTAGACGTGGATTGGGTTTGAGTGTTACCATGACAGATGTGAGATTGTTAATTAATGGTTAACCTTAAGGTGGCAACTAAAACTCACATCTGGGTGGATTGAGGTACCTGGGTATTCCTGGATTGCCTGTTTTTCTTTTGGACCGCCACCCAGGTTCAAAGGGATCATGAGATTATTCATGCTAGAAACTTCTGTGTGCAACCACAAGCTATTATGGGCTCTAGCATAGTTGAGTAGGTTACATGATCTCTTGAAGAGGTGGGCTAGCAGATGTAGGGGAAAGTAGGTGTAACTGTCCACCCGGAGTAAAAGTTATTGTTTCTGAAAGACTGTGTCTCGGTCATCCGTTTCTCAAACATCATGTAGTGCGAGAATCAAGCGGAGGCGATCGAGTCTTGTGGGGAAAAGTGCACAAACCTCTGCAGAGTGTATAAACTAATCATGGTTAGCCGTGTCCCCGGTTATGGACATCTTGAGTATCTAGTACTTGGATTATCATGTGAATCTCATCATGTTACTTTAATTAATTTTGTTGGGTTTGATGATGATACATAATTGGGATTGAGAATGATGTCAACCATTCTCAATGTTTAACAACCACTATGATAGTTAAATAAAATTTATTCCTTTGCAGTAGGGAAAAAAATTGGCTTTTCGCAAAACTGTAACCATAGAGCCTTCTACCAGCCATATATGCATGTAGTATAGCCTTATTATGTTCATTACTCTCTATGTGTTACATTGCCAGCATATTCCATGTGCTGACCCATTTTCCGGCTGCAACGTTTCATGTTGCAGACTTTTCAGACGACGAGTAAGGTGCCTTAGGTCATGGTCTTATACTCAGTGATGCCGTTGGAGTTGATGGACTCACTTATCTTCCAAGTCTTCCGCTGTTATCGTTTTTAGATGGCCTTAAGCCATATTTGTCATACTTATTTCTCTCTTGAGATACTTGATGTAATAAGTGTGTGATTGCTACTCTGTTATAAATCCTCCAAGTACTGTGCGTGTTAGCATTACTGATCCAGGGATTACACTCGTGCACGGTAGATCAGACTATTTGAGGTCTGGTCGCTACAAAGGTGGTATCAGAGCACACGCTGATTGTAGGACACGACCACTAAGCTTAAACCCTAGAACACTACTCTCTTCTCATTTCTGACTCCTCTCCACTTTCTACTCTTTTAGGAATGGCGGATGCAAGGAACAAGTTCATGCAACCGGATGAAGATACACCTTTTGGACGACACTTGAAAGAAGTCACTAAGTACCTGAACATCGGAATACCAAGTTTCACCGGGTCTTACAAAGCCACACTACCAGAAGAGGAGCGCTGGAAGATTCAAGTTCAAGTTCCAGGAAGGACGTTTACGCCAGTCACTGAGCCTATAGAGTTTTCCTTTGATGCACCAACCTGGAGTTTAGGGAAGAGCATGGCAGCCCACATCTCTATGGGACGCATTGGAGAAGTCTACCACAGGGAGCTTAAGGATACTATTTATCAGATTTGTGGACGCCGAGATGAGCAATGGGAGATGATCAGCACCAACAAGGATGGATCAATTGCAGCTTTCATCCAGGAGCAAAACCAACACATTCGTCGCCAGGAGAACCAGATGTGCGCAGACATGATAGATCTGAAGAAGGCATTGACCAAGATGACGGAGTTGGAGGAAGAACTCAAGGCTACACGCGAGGATTATATGGAGGAAATCGTCGCACTAGTGAGGAAGAACGACGACCTGACACAGAAGATGGGAGTATTCATGGGAGACCCAGCACCAGGAGGAGAAGATGACGATTCTACTTGCCCGGATAACTACATCATCATCGACGACACCGACTCGGACCCCAGTGAAGAAGATTTTGTTGATGAAGCTGGAGAAGATATCATGGAGTCTTCGACCTATCAAAATTTCTAGTAGACCCCCATAATCAGTAGTAGTATTTCCCCCATGTATATAGTATAGTCCGAGCACTTTGTAATGATAGTTAGATCAATTGTATGCCTTGTTTGATTGAGTGATATTGTTTGTGTTTGTCTCATGTGCATATGGGTAGTGTTTTCCCTCTAGACCTCATTCTATTCTAAATTCTCATCTTTTCTAAACCTATCAGATGCCTCCGAGATGCGACACCGGATTTGTTTTCCCACCGGAGATCACTCAGTTGATTCAGCAGCAGAATGCCCTGATGCAAGTGTTAGTACAGAACAAAGGCAACAACAACCCATCACCACCACTTGTTGATCACTTAGCCCGTTTCTTGAGGTTGAATCCCCTTGATATGTATGAATTGATTTGTGGATAAGTTTAATTTGCCCACCAAAGTTCTCAGAACACCTATGTTAGTAACCTCGCCAGGAGCAGAGTATATGGCAAGCCAATGATGTTTTCAGATGCCATTGGCCATAGGTAGGCATGTTTTCCCCTCAGACCTAATAGTTTTGGAGTCGCAAGGTTTGGACGTAATATTGGGTATGGATTGGCTATCGATGTATGGGGGAAACATCGATTGCGCCAGTAAGACGGTTTTGCTTACCACCCCAGAAGGAAGAAGGATTAAGTATGTATCTCGGCATGTGCCGAAGAGGACTCAGGTGAATTCCTTATCACGAGTTGTACAGGAGGAAGTACCAGTGGTGAGGATTACCCGGATGTATTTCCAGAAGAGTTGCCAGGCATTCCACCAGATAGAGACATAGAGTTTTTGATTGAATTTTCGCCAGGCACAGGGCCGATATCTAAGAGACCGTACAGGATGCCCGCTAAGGATTTGGAAGAAATTAAGAAGCAGATTAAGGAGTTACTGGATAAAGGCTATATTCGCCCAAGTTCTTCACCTTGGGGATCACCCGTACTTCTAGTGGAGAAGAAAGATGGATCGTTGAGGATGGTTGTTGATTACCGTGGATTGAACGAAGTGACCATAAAAAATAAGTACCCACTGCCGATGATCAATGATTTGTTTGACCGATTACAAGGAGCTAAGGTATTTTCCAAGATCGATCTACGATCAGGATACCATCAGTTAAAGATTCGAGAGCAGGATATACCTAAGACGGCTTTTACCACCAGGTATGGGCTATATGAGTATACCGTTATGTCATTTGGTCTGACTAACGCACCTGCCTATTTCATGAACCTGATGAACAAAGTGTTTATGGAGTTTTTGGATAAGTTCGTCGTAGTGTTCATTGATGACATTTTAGTCTACTCCAAGAATGAAGAGGAGCATAAGGAACATTTGCGTTTGGTACTTGAGAAGCTCAGAGAACATCAGTTATACGCCAAGTTCAGCAAATGTGAGTTTTGGTTGAAGGAAGTTGGATTCCTCGGACATGTTATATCCGGAGAAGGAATAGCAGTAGACCCCACCAAAGTCGACACTGTGACAAACTGGGAATCACCCGCATCAGTTGGAGAGATCCGGAGTTTTCTTGGACTTGCAGGATACTACCGAAGGTTCATTGAAAATTTCTCGAGGATTGCTAAGCCCATGACAGATCTGTTAAAGGACACCAAATTCAATTGGACTGAGGAATGTGAAGCTAGTTTCCAAGAGTTGAAGAAACGTTTGGTTACATCACCAGTGCTGATTCTGCCAGATCAACGCAAGGATTATGAAGTATATTGCGACGCTTCACGTCGAGGACTTGGAGCAGTGCTAATGCAGGAGGGAAGAGTTGTTTCATATGCTTCACGACAACTTAAACCCCATGAGAAGAATTATGCCACCCATGATTTGGAGTTAGCAGCCGTAGTACATGCGTTGAAGACATGGAGACATTTTCTCATCGGAAACCACTGTGAGGTGTACACGGATCACAAGTGTTTGAAGTACATTTTCACGCAGAAGGAGTTGAATCTCAGGCAAAGGAGATGGTTGGAGCTCATTAAGGATTATGATATGAGATTGCATTATCACCCAGGGAAGGCTAACGTAGTAGCTGACGCGTTGAGCCGCAAGAGCCATGTTAACACCCTCATGACCGGAGAGTTACCGAAATTATTAGCCGAGGATCTTCGCGAGCTATGTTTGGAGATAGTTCCAAGAGGCTATTTAGCAACGTTGGAGATTCAGTCTACGCTGATGGAAAAGATCAGAGTAGCTCAGAAGACAGACAAGGAGATTGATGAGATAAAGGAAAGGATGAGCAAAGGAAAAGCCAAGGGATTTCGTGAGGATGAGCATGATACCTTATGGTTTGAGGACCGCGTTTATGTGCCCAATGATCCAGAGATCAGGAAGTTGATCTTGCAAGAGGCCCATGATTCACCGTATTCGATTCACCCAGGAAATACCAAGATGTATTTGGATTTGAAGGATACTTTCTGGTGGACCGGAATGAAGAAGGATATTGCAGAGTATGTAGTAGTTTGTGATGTATGTCAGAGAGTGAAGGCAGAGCATCAGAAGCCAGCAGGATTGCTACAGCCAGTGCCGATACCCGAATGGAAATGGAATAAACTAGGCATGTATTTTATCACGGGATTGCCCAGGACTCGTTCAGGCTATGACTCAATATGGGTTGTAGTCGATCGTTTGACGAAAGTAGCTCATTTCATCCCAGTGAAGATCACTTACACCAGTGCTAAGTTGGCAAAGATATACATGACCAGGATCGTATGTCTGCATGGAGTTCCGAGGACCATTGTATCAAATAGAGGAACCCAGTTTACTTCAAAGTTTTGGAATCAGTTACATGAAACTTTGGGTACCAGGCTAGAGTTCAGTACAGCCTTTCACCCACAGACAGACGGACAGACCGAGAGAGTCAATCAGATTTTGGAAGATATGCTGAGAGCTTGTGCGCTAGATTATGGATCTAGTTGGGACGACAATTTGCCGTATGCAGAGTTTTCTTACAACAAGAGTTATCAATCCATTTTGAAGATGGCCCCTTTCGAAGCTTTGTACGGAAGGAGGTGTAGAACACCCTTGTTGTGGAACGAAGTTGGAGACCGCCAGTTGTTTGGACCAGACTTGATTAAGGAATCAGAACAGAAGGTGAAATTGATTCGCGATAGGCTCAAGGTAGCCCAGTCCAGGCAGAAGAGTTATGCGGATTCTAAACGCAAGGAGACAGTTCACGAAGTCGGAGACAGAGTTTATCTTCGTGTATCACCACTTAGAGGATTGAAGCGCTTTGGAGTTAAAGGAAATTTAGCGCCACGTTTTGTAGGACCATACAAAATTTTGGAGCATACGGGAGAAGTTGCTTACAAACTGGAATTGCCTGAAGGATTGTCAGGAATTCATGATGTATTTCACGTTTCCCAGTTGAAGAAGTGCCACGCAGCGATGGCTGAGATACCACTGAGAGATACGGTGCCATTGGAAGCGATTCAGCTGGATAGTAACTTGACCTATGAGGAGAAACCAGTTAAGATTCTTGAGTATGCCAGCCGAGTCACCCGCAGCAAGGTTATCAAGTTTTGCAAAGTTCAGTGGAGTCACCATACCGAGGACGAAGCCACCTGGGAGCGAGAGGAAGATCTACGGAAGAACCACTCTCACCTATTTTCTAGCCAACCCGAATCTCGAGGGCGAGATTCATCTTAAGGGGGTAGGTTTGTAACATCCCAAATTTTCAATTTGGAATGTTATACATTAGATCATCATTGCATAGCATATTTTATTGCATTTTGGCAAAATCCTCGAAAATCCTAAGCAACTCAAGGACCCTCGGAGAGGGTTGGGGATTTTTCGCGGTTTTCATATTTGATTTTTATCAAATAATGAAATGAGGATTTTTGGTTTTAATTATTTTTCTCTCCGAAAAATATTTCGTATTAAAATAAATGAGAGGAGAAAATATGACTTCTCCAAAATAATTGAAATATTGGAGGAAAAATATTAAAATCAAATATTTGATTTTATTCGGATTTTATTTGCAATTTTAATTGCATTAGAAAAATTGCACGTTTTCAAAACTACATTTTTGGGCCAAGAAAATGTTCATCTCGTTCTAATTATTTTAATTAGATGGTGAAAATTTGTTTTAGCATTTTCGGATTTTTATTTATTTTTCTACGATTTTTTTAGGTTTGGCAAAATAATTTAAAAAAAACGCGCGAGCGCCGACTGGGCCGAAGCCCAGCCGCGCGGCCCAGCCCACCGCCCGAGCCGTCCCCGACCTGGAGACCGCCGCCGCCCGAGTCCCGCTCGTCGCCGCCGCCCCTTGTCCCTCCCCCAAGGCAGCACCCCCCTCATATATACTCCCCACCCCGCCGCCACCCTCACCTCACCCCGCCCCGACCCGAAGCCGCCAGGAGCCGCGCCGGAGCCGCCTAACCCCGCCGCCGAAGGAGCTCGCCGCCCGGAGCCCGAACGCCGCCGCCCGCCGCCCCTCGACGTCGCCCGTCGCCTTCCCGAGCCCCGCCGCCCCTCGCCGCACCCCCGAGCCCCGCCGGAGCCCGTCCCGAGCCCCGCCGGAGTTGCCCTGACGAGGTAGCCGCAGCTGCCGCAGACCGTCCGGTTATTTTTCAAAAAACCGCCTCGGTTTATTTTTTTTGAAACCCTAAATTTATTTTTTAAATAGATCGGTTTATTTTTTTCTTCGGTTTAGTTACCTAGTGAACGTTCACCGACCCGTTCGTTTTAACGAACGTGTTCGCCGGTTAGTCGCAGTTAACGAACGTCCGTTCGTTTAACTGTTCGTCAGTTTTCTTTTTCGTCGGATTTTCTGCGATTACTCCAGATCGTGATTTCTGATCAGATTTTCGTTCTGGTATATCTTTTAGCTCGTTTATCGGAATCAGGCGATTCAAGCGCCTAGAGTTTCGTCTCGAAATTCTCTTTGCATTTATCCTATTCAAACAAGTTTTTGCGACTGTAAAATTTGACTTAGATCCAGATTAGTAAATGAAGCTTGTTCCTTTCGCCGTTTGACTTTCGTTGCTTCGTTTGATTTGATTCTTTTTGCAAACCGGAGTTCTTAAGTTGAACTTTCTGGTTAGTTCTTTATTTTAGTTTTACCTTTGCATTAGATGTTTGTATGCTTGTTTGTTTGCGATAGAGTACCGGGAGTGCGCCGCTTGCTACTTCGAATCTCTAGGTTTCACGGATCATCAGCAAGGCAAGTAACACTTTGATCATACTTCTTTTACTACCCAGTTTTATTGCATTAGACCAATCCTCAAACATTGCATGATTAGGATCTAATTAAATTGTGGGTATTGGGAAGTAGTTGAGGTAGTACCTATTACCTGTTTATTATCAAACCTTTGGGAGTTACTTCTACGTTTGCTCATATTGCTATGCTATGCTAGTAGACGTGGATTGGGTTTGAGTGTTACCATGACAGATGTGAGATTGTTAATTAATGGTTAACCTTAAGGTGGCAACTAAAACTCACATCTGGGTGGATTGAGGTACCTGGGTATTCCTGGATTGCCTGTTTTTCTTTTGGACCGCCACCCAGGTTCAAAGGGATCATGAGATTATTCATGCTAGAAACTTCTGTGTGCAACCACAATCTATTATGGGCTCTAGCATAGTTGAGTAGGTTACATGATCTCTTGAAGAGGTGGGCTAGCAGATGTAGGGGAAAGTAGGTGTAACTGTCCACCCGGAGTAAAAGTTATTGTTTCTGAAAGACTGTGTCTCGGTCATCCGTTTCTCAAACATCATGTAGTGCGAGAATCAAGCGGAGGCGATCGAGTCTTGTGGGGAAAAGTGCACAAACCTCTGCAGAGTGTATAAACTAATCATGGTTAGCCGTGTCCCCGGTTATGGACATCTTGAGTATCTAGTACTTGGATTATCATGTGAATCTCATCATGTTACTTTAATTAATTTTGTTGGGTTTGATGATGATACTTAATTGGGATTGAGAATGCTGTCAACCATTCTCAATGTTTAACAACCACTATGATAGTTAAATAACATTTATTCCTTTGCAGTAGGGAAAAAATTGGCTTTTTGCAAAACTGTAACCATAGAGCCTTCTACCAGCCATATATGCATGTAGTATAGCATTATTATGTTCATTACTCTCTATGTGTTACATTGCCAACATATTCCATGTGCTGACCCGTTTTCGGGCTACAACGTTTCATGTTGCAGACTTTTCAGACGACGAGTAAGGTGCCTTAGGTCGTGGTCTTATACTCAGTGATGCCGTTGGAGTTGATGGACTCACTTATCTTCCAAGTCTTCCGCTGTTATCGTTTTTAGATGGCCTTAAGCCATATTTGTCATACTTATTTCTCTCTTGAGATACTTGATGTAATAAGTGTGTGATAGCTACTCTGTTATAAATCCGCCAAGTACTGTGCGTGTCAGCATTACTGATCGAGGGATGAAACTGGTGCACGGTAGATCAGACTATTTGAGGTCTGGCCGCTACACCTCTCTTCTTCGATTTGCACAAAAATATATTTCCCGCAAGGCAGCTTGTTTCTTATGAGCAGGGAAATATTTAGCAAAGAAGTAATAAATCATATCCTGGGGACTACGCACACAACCAGGATCAAGAGAATTGAACCAAGTTATAGCATCACCCTTTAATGAGAACGGAAATATCTTAAGGATATAATAGTAGTGAGATTTCTCATCATTAGTAAATGGGGTGGCTATATCGTTCAACTTTGTAAGATGTGCCACAATAGTTTCAGATTCATAGCCATAAAAAGGATCAGATTCAACCAAAGTAATTATCTGAGGATCAACTGAGAATTCATAATCCTTATCAGTAACAAAGATAGGTGAAGTAGCAAAAGCAGGGTCCTATTTCATTCTAGCATTCAGAGTTTTCTGTTTAAGTTTAGCTAGTAATTTCTTAAGATCAGATCTATCATTGCAAGCAAAAAGATCTCTAGCAATTTCTTCATCCATAACATAACCCTCAGGAACAACAGGCAACTCATACTTAGGGGGAGAACCCCATCATCACTATCTTCAATAATATCATCATTAATAATTTCATTCTCTCTTGCCCTAGCAAGTTGTTCATCAAGAAATTCACCTAGTGGCACAGTAGTATCAGGCACAGAAGTAGTTTCATCATAAGTATCATGCATAGCAGAAGTGGCATCATCAGTAACATGCGACATATCAGGATTCATAGCAGTAGCAGGTTTAGGTGTCGCAAGCTTACTCAAAACAGAAGGAGAATCTAGTGCAGAGCTAGATGGCAGTTCCTTACCTCCCCTCGTAGTTGAGGGATAAATTTTAGTTTTGTTGTCTTTCAAGTTCTTCATAGTGACTAGTAGATATAAATCCCAAGTGACTCAAAGAATAGAGCTATGCTCCCCGGCAACGGCGCCAGAAATTAGTCTTGATAACCCACAAGTGTAGGGGATCGCAACAGCTTTCGAGGGTAGAGTATTCAACCCAAATTTATTGATTCGACACAAGGGGAGCCAAAGAATATTCTCAAGTATTAGGAGTTGAGTTGTCAATTCAACCACACCTGGATAACTTAGTATCTGCAGCAAAGTATTTAGTAGCAAAGTAATATGGAAATAATGGTAACGGTAGCAAAAGTAATATTTTTGGGTTTTGTAGTGATTGTAACAGTAGCAACGGAAGAGTAAATAAGCGAAGAACAATATTCGAAAAGCTCGTAGGCATTGGATCAGTGAGTTATAACCTAGGGTGACACAGAACTAGCTCCAGTTCATCAATGTAATGTAGGCATGTATTCCGAATATAGTCATACGTGCTTATGGAAAAGAACTTGCATGACATCTTTTGTCCTACCCTCCCGTGGCAGCGGGGTCCTAGTGGAAACTAAGGGATATTAAGGCCTCCTTTTAATAGAGAACCGGACCAAAGCATTAGCACTTAGTGAATACATGAACTCCTCAAACTACGGTCATCACCGAGAAGTATCCCTATTATTGTCACTTCGGGGTTGTCGGATCATAACACATAATAGGTGACTATAGACTTGCAAGATAGGATCAAGAACTCACATATATTCATGAAAACATAATAGGTTCAGATCTGAAATCATGGCACTCGGGCCCTAGTGACAAGCATTAAGCATAGCAAAGTCATAGCAACATCAATCTCAGAACATAGTGGATACTAGGGATCAAACCCTAACAAAACTAACTCAATTACATGATAAATCTCATCCAACCCATCACCGTCCAGCAAGCCTACGATGGAATTACTCATGCACGGCGGTGAGCATCATGAAATTGGTGATGGAGGATGGTTGATGATGACGATGGTGACGAATCCCCCTCTCCGGGGCCCCGAACGGACTCCAAATCAGCCCTCCCGAGAGAGATTAGGGCTTGGCGGTGGCTCCGTATCGTAAAACGCGATGACACTTTCTCTCTGATTTTTTTCTCCGCGAAACGGAATATATAGCGTTGGAGTTGAGGTCGGTGGAGCTCCAGGGGGGCCAGGAGACAGGGGGCGCGCCCAGGGGGAGAGGGCGCGCCCCCACCCTCCTGGACAGGGTGTGGGCCCCATGGCCTTGATTCTTTCGCCTGTATTTTTCTTATTTTCGAAAAATAATCTTCGTGGATTTCCAGGTCATTCCGAGAACTTTTGTTTTCTGCACAAAGATAACATCATGGCAATTCTGCTGAAAACAGCGTCAGTCCGGGTTAGTTCCATTCAAATCATGCAAGTTAGAGTCCAAAACAAGGGCAAAAGTGTTTGGATAAGTAGATACGTTGGAGACGTATCAACTCCCCCAAGCTTAAACCTTTGCTTGTCCTCAAGCAATTTAGTTGACAAACTGAAAGTGATAAAGAAGAACTTTTACAAACTTTGTTTGCTCTTGTTGTTGTTAATATATCAAGCCAGCATTCAAGTTTTCAGCAAAGATTATGAACTAACCATATTAACGATAGCACTTAGGTCCCATGTTTTCTCATATCAATAGCTTAATCAGCTAGCGAGCAATAATAATAAAACTCGGATGACAACACTTGCTCAAAACAATCATAATATGATATAACAAGATGGTATCTCGCTAGCCCTTTCTGAGGCTGCAAAACATAAATGCAGATCACCTTTAAAGATCAAGGAGTGACTAAACATTGTAATTCATGGTAAAAGATATCCAGTCAAGTCATACCCAATATAAACTAATAGTAATGCATGCAAATGACAGCGGTGCTCTCCAGCGGGTGCTTTTTAATAAGAAGGTGATGACTCAACATAAAATTAAATAGATAGGCCCTTCGCTGAAGGAAGCGGGGATTTGTAGAGGTGCAGAGCTCGGTTTTAAAATAGAGATAAATAATATTTTGAGCGGTATACTTTCACTGTCAACGCAACAACCAAGAGATGGCAATATCTTCCATGCTACACACATTATAGGCGGTTCCCAAATAGAATGGTAAAGTTTATACTTCCCCTCCACCAACAAGCATCAATCCATGGCTTGCTCGAAACAACGAGTGCCTCCAACTAACAAGAGTCCCGGGGGAGTTTTGTTTGCAATTATTTTGATTTGATTTGCTTAAAGCATGGGACTGGGCATCCCGGTTACCAGCCATTTTCTCGTGAATGAGGAGTGGAGTCCACTCCTCTTGAGAATAACCCACCTAGCATGGAAGATACAGACAACCCTAGTTGATACATGAGCTGCTCGAGTATACAAAACAGAATTTCATTTGAAGGTTTGGCGTTTGGCACATACAAATTTACTTGGAACAGCAGGTAAATACCGCATATAGGAAGGTATGGTGGACTCATATGGAATAACTTTGGGGTTTATGGAATTTTGGATGCACAAGCAGTATTCCCGCTTAGTACAGGTGAAGGCTAGCAAAAGACTGGGAAGCGACCAACTGAGAGAGCGACAACAGTCATGAACATGCATTAAAATTAATTTACAGTGAGTGCAAGTATGAGTAGGATATAATCCACCATGAACATAAATATCGTGAAGGCTATGTTGATTTGTTTTCAACTACATGCGTGAGCATGTGCCAAGTCGAGTCACTCAATTCATTCAAAGGAGGATACGACCCTATCAAACCACATCACAACCATTTTAATAGCATGTTGGCACGCAAGGTAAATCATTATAAACTCATAGCTAATTAAGCATGGCATAAGCAACTATAATCTCTTAATTTTATTGCAAACACGTTTATTCATAATAGGCTGAATCAGGAATGATGAACTCATCATATTTACAAAAACCAAAGAGGTCGAGTTCATACCAGCTTCTCTCATCTCTATCAGTCCATCATATATCGTCATTATTGCCTTTCATTTGCACGACCGAACGGTGTGTATAGTAATAATAGTGCGCGTGCATTGGACTAAGCTGGAATCTGCAAGCACTCAATTCAAGAGAGGAGACAAAGTAATATGGGCTCTTATTTAAATCAACAATCATGCATATTGGAGCCACTAAACATTTTCATTATGGTCTTCTACTCTCGACCCCCCAAAAAACAAAAGGAATAAAACTATTTACAGGGGAAAGCTCCCAACAAGTAAAAGAAGAATGAGAAATCTTTTTGGGTTTTCATTTTAATTACTACTACAAGCATTGAAATTAAACTAACTAATTTTTTGGTTTTTCTTAAGGTTTATCAAACACACAAGAAGAAGGCTGGAAAAATAAATTAAACTAGCATGTATAGTATAATGAAAGAGTATGAGCACCGACAACTAGAATAGTGTGTGAACATGAATGTAAAGTCGGTGAGAAATACGTACTCCCCCAAGCTTAGGCTTTTGGCCTAAGTTGGTCTAATGCCAAGGGTAGCCTGGCTGATATCCATAGTTATAACTGGGGTCGTACTGAGATGCAGCAGCCAATGCCTCCTGAGCTGCGGCATGTTGGCGGGCTGCCTCCGCTCTCCTCTCGTATTCGGTTGCCTCCTCCCTGGTTACAACATATCTTCGTTTTGCCTCGTAATCAAAAAGGGAAGGAGCAGGGAGAGTAACATGGACAGCGCAACGTCTGTCAAAGATTAGTCGATACTGGAGGAATTGTTCATTCCCCACAAGAAAACGATGACTGACCACAGCTTCATAATCTAAATAAGCGGAAGGTAACTGCACGTCACCCTCGCGTGGAGGTATACCAAGATAATTAGCAACACGAGTCGCATAAATCCCTCCAAATAAGTCTCCACCTAAACCATTATTATGCAACCTACGTGCAACTATTGCCCCCAAGTTGTAATCTTTATTACCTAAAACAGCACTCTTGAGGACACAAAGATCAGGGACACACATGTGACAAGCTTCATCTTTACCATTAATGCATCTACCAATGAAAAGAGAAAAATAATGTATAGCAGGAAAATGAATGCTCCCTATAGTAGCTTGTGCTATGTCCCTAGATTCTCCCACAGTGATACTAGCAAGAAAGTCTTTATATTCAGATTTACGGGGTTCATTAACATTACCCCACTGTGGGAGTTTGCAAGCAGTAGTGAAATCTTCTAAGTCCATGGTATAGGATTGATCATATATATCAAACAGGACAATTTGAGAATTACGCGAAGATGAAAATTTAATCCTTCTCAAGAATGAATCAGTCAAATAATAGTACCGAGGACACTTATCTTGCATGAAGTCTTTAAGATCGGCATTACACACATATGGGTCAAATTCAGCCTTAATGCCTGCATTGATGATAAATTCTTCTGACGGCCATTCACAAGGCCGCAATTTAGCTTCCCTTGGTGGTTCGTCGTCTGGCTCACGCATTGCGCGTCTGGGTGCTTGCTTTCTTGAAGAACCACCTTGAAACATTTTCCTAGACATATTTCTTCCTCTAAAAAATTTCTGAAATTTTTAGTAACTTCAAAAATAAAAGTGAATCAAACTAAACAAGATTTGTAGAAACTACTCCTACAAGTGCCTAGAGCCTATATCATGCATTAGAATTACTTGGGACCTCATAAATTTGACACGCAAGCTCAAGAACAGGGTCACCTATGCAGCAAAAATTTGCAATGAATAAAGCACTAGAACAAAAACTAATTGGACCAATAGAGGAGTCACATAGCAAGCAACAATCTCCCAAAGCAGTTTTTCGAATGGAGCTTTGAGCAAGGAGATCGAAAATCCTAGCAAAATGAGCTAGAACTCGTGGAGCTGGATGGGGATTTTTTTGGGAGGAAGATGGAGTGTGTGGGTGTAGAGATAAGTGGAGGGGGGCCACCGTGGCCAGGTGCTTGCCCCCCCTGCTGTGTTCTTAGTGCCTAAAATCCTCAAATATTACAGAAAAAATAATACTAAATTGGCAGGGCATTTGGAGCACTTTTATTTCCAGGATATTTTTTTATTGCATGGAAAATTCAGAAAACACACAGATAATACTATTTTTGCTTAATTTATTCTAAATAACAGAAAGTAAAAAGAGGGTACAGAAGGTTCTTCCTTCTAGTTTCATCCATCTCATGATCACCAAAATGAATCCACTAAAAAGGTTGATCAAGTCTTGTTAACAAGCTCATTCCGAATAACACGGAACCGGAGAAATTTCGAATAACACTAGGTTACCTCAACGGGGATATGAACATCCCCTACAATAAGAATATCATACTTTTTCTTGACAGTTGGAAGAGGAAATTCAAAACATCCAATAATAATAGTTGGACTTTTTCCAATAGAATTGATGCTATGAACTTGAGGTTGTTTCCTCGGAAAGTCTACCGTATGCTCATTACCATTAACATGAAAAGTGACATTGCCTTTGTTGCAATCAATAACAGCCCCTGCAGTATTCAAAAAGGGTCTACCAAGGATAATCGACATACTATCGACCTCGGGAATATCAAGAATAACAATTGCAAATATATTTTAGTAGGTGTAAACTTATTCAATTCAAGTCTACGATATAAAGAGAGAGGCATAACACTAACACCGGCTCCAAGATCACATAAAGCAGTTCTAACATAGTTTCTTTTAATGGAGCATGGTATAGTTGGTACTCCTGGATGTCCTAGTTTCTTTGGTATTCCACCCTTAAAAGTGTAATTAGCAAGCATAGTGGAAATTTCAGCTTTCGGTATCTTTCTTTTATTTGTAATAATATCCTTCATATACTTAGCATAAGGATTTACTTTAAGCATATCAGTTAAGCGCATACGTAAGAAGATAGGTCTAATCATTTTAGCAAAGCGCTCAAAATCCTCATCATCCTTTGTCTTGGATGGTTTAGAAGGAAAAGGCACGGGTTTCTGAACCCATGGTTCTCTTTCTTTACCGTGCTTCCTAGCAACGAAGTCTCTCTTCTCATAACGTTCATTCTTTGATTGTGGGTTATCAAGATCAACAACATGTTCAATCTCTACATCATTATTATTGCTAGGTTGAGCATCAACATGGACATCATCATTAACATTATCACTAGGTTCATGTTCATCACCTGATTGTGTTTCAGCATCAGAAATAGAAATATTATTAGGATTCTCAGGTGTGTCTACAATAGGTTCACTAGAAGCATGCAAAGTCCTATCATTTTCTTTTTCTTCCTTTTAGAAGGACTAGGTGCATCTAAATTATTTCTCTGAGAATCTTGCTCGATCCTCTTAGGGTGGTCTTCAGGATACAAAGGTTCCTGAGTCATTCTATCAGTTCTAGTAGCCACTCTAACAGCATAGTCATTATTCTTACTATTCAATTCATTGATCAAATCATTTTGAGCTTTAAGTACTTGTTCTACTTGAGTGGTAACCATAGAAGCATACTTCCTGGGTCGGGTTATCAAGACCATGTATTTCTTCGTCAGGCGGTATATTAAGACCATGTATTTCATCAATAGGAGGTAAATTCATAACATCTTCACCTTTAATACCTTTTTCTTTCATTGATTTCTTTGCCTCTTGCATATCTTCAGGACTGAGAAATAGAACACCTCTCTTCTTCGGAGTAGGTTTAGGAATAGGCTCAGGAGTTGGCTCAATTGGCTCAGGAATTGGCTCAGGAGAGTCCAATTATTCTCATTAGTCAACATATTATTCAATAAACTTTCAGCTTGGTCAACTGTTCTTTCCCTGAAAACAAAACCAACACAACTATCCTAGTGGTCCTTGGAAGCATCGGTTAGTCCATTATAAAAGATATCAAGTATTTCATTTTTCTTGAGAGGATGGTCAGGCAAAGCATTAAGTAATCGAAGAAGCCTCCCCCAAGCTTGTGGGAGACTCTCTTCTTCGATTTGCACAAAATCATATATTTCCTGCAAGGCAGCTTGTTTCTTATGAGCAGGGAAATATTTAGCAGAGAAGTAATAAATCATATCCTGGGGACTACGCACACAACCAGGATCAAGAAAATTAAACCAAGTTTTAGCATCACCCTTTAATGAGAACGGAAATATCTTAAGGATATAATAGTAGCAAGATTTCTCATCATTAGTAAATAGGGTGGCTATATCGTTCAACTTTGTAAGATGTGCCACAACAGTTTCAGATTCATAGCCATAAAAAGGATCAGATTCAACCAAAGTAATTATCTCAGGATCAACTGAGAATTCATAATCCTTATCAGTAACAAAGATAGGTGAAGTAGCAAAAGCAGGGTCATATTTCATTCTAGCATTCAGAGTTTTCTGTTTAAGTTTAGCTAGTAATTTCTTAAGATCCGATCTATCATTACAAGCAAAAAGATCTCTAGCAGTTTCTTCATCCATAACATAACCCTCAGGAACAACAGGCAATTCATACTTAGGGGGAGAACCTTCATCATCACTATCTTCAATAATATCATCATTAATAATTTCATTCTCTCTAGCCTTAGCAAGTTGTTCATCAAGAAATTCACCTAGTGGCACAGTAGTATCAGGCACAGAAGTAGTTTCATCATAAGTATCATGCATAGCAGAAGTGGCATCATCAATAACATGCGACATATCAGAATTCATAGCAGTAGCAGGTTTAGGTGTCGCAAGCTTACTCAAAACAGAAGGATAATCTAGTACAGAGCTAGATGGAAGTTCCTTACCTCCCCTCGTAGTTGAGGGATAAATTTTAGTTTTGTTGTCTTTCAAGTTCTTCATAGTGACCAGTAGATATAAATCCCAAGTGACTCAAAGAATAGAGTTATGCTCCCCGGCAATGGCGCCAGAAATTAGTCTTGATAACCCACAAGTGTAGGGGATCGCAACAGCTTTTGAGGGTAAAGTATTCAACCCAAATTCATTGATTCGACACAAGGGGAGCCAAAGAATATTCTCAAGTATTAGCAGTTGAGTTGTCAATTCAACCACACCTGGATAACTTAGTATCTGCAGCAAAGTATTTAGTAGCAAAGTAATATGGAAATAATGGTAACGGTAGCAAAAGTAATATTTTTGGGTTTTGTAGTGATTGTAACAGTAGCAACGGAAAAGTAAATAAGTGAAGAACAATATGTGAAAAGCTTGTAGGCATTGGATCAGTGAGTTATAACCTAGGGTGACAGAGAACTAGCTCCAGTTCATCAATGTAATGTAGGCATGTATTCCGAATATAGTCATACGTGCTTATGGAAAAGAACTTGCATGACATCTTTTGTCCTACCCTCCTGTGGCAGCGGGGTCCTAGTGGAAACTAAGGGATATTAAGGCCTCCTTTTAATAGAGAACCGGAACAAAGCATTAGCACTTAGTGAATACATGAACTCCTCAAACTACGGTCATCACCGAGAAGTATCCCGATTATTGTCACTTCGGGGTTGTCGGATCATAACACATAATAGGTGACTATAGACTTGCAAGATAGGATTAAGAACTCACATATATTCATGAAAACATAATAGGTTCAGATCTGAAATCATGGCACTCGGGCCCTAGTGGCATTAAGCATAGCAAAGTCATAGCAACATCAATCTCAGAACATAGTGGATACTAGGGATCAAACCCTAACAAAACTAACTCAATTACATGATAAATCTCATCCAACCCATCACCTTCCAGCAAGCCTACAATGGAATTACTCACGCACGGCGGTGAGCATCATGAAATTGGTGATGGAGGATGTTGATGATGACGACGGCGACGAATTCCCCTCTCCGGAGCCCCGAACGGACTCCAGATCAGCCCTCCCGAGAGAGATTAGGGCTTGGCGGCCGCTCCATATCGTAAAACGCGATGAAACATTCTCTCTGATTTTTTTCTCCGCGAAACGGAATATATAGCGTTGGAGTTGAGGTCGGTGGAGCTCCAGGGGGCCCAGGAGACAGGGGGCGCGCCCAGGGGGAGAGGGCGCGCCCCCACCCTCCTGGACAGGGTGTGGGCCCCCTGGCCTTGATTCTTTCGCCAGTATTTTTCTTATTTTCCAAAAATAATCTCCGTGGATTTCCAGGTCATTCCGAGAACTTTTATTTTCTGCACAAGGATAACATCATGGCAATTCTGCTGAAAACAGCGTCAGTCCGGGTTAGTTCCATTCAAATCATGCAAGTTAGAGTCCAAAACAAGGGCAAAAGTGTTTGGAAAAGTAGATACGTTGGAGACGTATCACCATCCTACCAGTATCCGTCATGGAGGTTCGGCCGCATTGGTCCTCGACCCTATCATCGACGGATTCCACCTAACACGAGTCCTCATGGACGGCGGAAGCAGCCTGAACCTGCTCTATCAGGATAGAATGCGCAAAATGGGCATCGATCCCTCCAGGATCAAACCCACCAAAACGACCTTTAAAGGTGTCATACCTGGTGTAGAGGCTCGCTGCACGGGCTCGATCACACTAGAAGTAGTCTTCGGACCTCCGGACAACTTCCGAAGCGAGGAGTTAATCTTCGATATCGTTCCCTTCTGCAGTGGCTATCATGCACTGCTCGGACGAACCGCATTTGCCATATTCAATGCGGTACCGCATTATGCATACCTCAAACTTAAGATGCCAGGTCCTCGCGGGGTTATAACAGTCAATGGAAACACAGAGCGCTCCCTCCGTACAGAGGAGCACAGTGCGGCCCTCGCAGCAGAAGCACAGAGCAGCCTTCTTAGCCAGACCTCCAGTTCGTCCATAAAGCCCCCGGACACCGCTAAGCGAGTCCGGAGTACTCTGCAACAGGATCGTCCGGCATGTCCTGGGCTCGCCTAGCAATTCGGCCTCCGTCCTAGTCCCAGTCCAGCAGTGGGATTCGTGCCGCGCGTACATAATTACGCACTTAAAATACCATGGGCACAGGCGGAGGCGCAGCTACAATACGGCCCACAATGCGGCTCAACCGCCCCAGGACCCGTATACCTTCACCTTTTTCTTTCTTTCAGGCCCCTATTTTCTGAAGGCTCTTCTGATAACTTGATCGTTGGACCCATCACGGGACGGAAACGCCAAGGAGGCAAGAAGCTTTGACGTACAAGGGAACTACCAGGTGGTCTCTGCTAACGATCGCTATGCCTGTTTTACATACCCGCACGTAGCTCGCTCTTGGCTAGGACATGTCAAATAGTCCTATTTTGCTTATCGCACTACTCGTATACATACGCCTTGACGTACTATTCAAATAAAAATGGAAAATAATTTACAGCGTCAGCTTATTATTACATTTCTTTATTTTCTTTCCTTGTTTGTTTATTTATTTTTTGCACCCGTACACTTTGGTACGATCAGTCCGCCAGGGGCTTCAGTGTACCCCATAACACGGCAAGAAAAGTCCAAACACTTTCGACCGTGCGGCACCCTGAACTTATAGCATTATATGCATCAGCTCCGAATCATGTCTTGGGTCAAATGTTGGGTTTGCCCGGCTCCCGTGTTTTTATACCTTATGTTCCGCTCTATCGGCTAAGTTGCCACCGGGAGAACTACTGCGATTGTGCCCTGGTTCATCTGGGCGAGCACCTCAATAGAGAAAGCCGAAAACTGACTGTCATGATGCGGCGAGAGCTGGTCGCTGTTCGAGAGGTCTCAAATCCTTAAAGATTTTTTCCGCTTCAGGCGAGGAATCGGCCTTGCCCGATTTAGGCGTGTATAGCTCCCCAAGTTCGGCCTTCCGAATTCCAGGGGCTATGCCAAAATTTAGAATTGTAGACTTCTATGGCTAAATGAGAGTGATAAAGCGGTATAGTCCGATTGCCTGGTTCGTTGCGCTAAACACCTCCTTAAAGGACCAAAAATTTGTATAAAGAGTGTTTATACTTACCCCGAACACCCCAATACTATTTACATCGGGGTAGAAGCCGACGACTGGCCAACTCTCAGATTTTATAAACGGCCGCACAGAAGGTAATATTTTGAATCAACAAGCGTTATATGGCGCAAATGAACTTGTTTTCATATTATAGGATCAAATGAGTACATTCACTCAAATATTACATCCTTAGCACATTCCTCCGCCACAAGGCGGGCGCCCTTCAGGACACTATCATAATATTTCTCGGGATGGCAGTGCTCCTTGCCCGTCAGTGGCCCCTCCATCACCAGCTTCTCGGCATCCATCTTCGCCCAGTGCACTTTCGCGCGGGCGAAGGCCCTGCGCGTGCCTTCAATGCAGACTGATCGCTTTATGACTTCGAGCCACGGGCAGGCAGACACAAGCCGCTTCACTAGGCCGAAGTAGATGCTGGGCAGGGGCTCGGCCGGCCACATCCGAACTATGAGGTCCTTCATGGCCAGTTCGGCCGCCTTATGAAGTTCGACCAGTTGCTTCAGCCGGTCGCTCAAAGTCATCGGATGTTCGGCTCCAATATACTGGGACCAGAACAACTTCTCCGTCGAGCTCCCTTCCTCAGCCCGATAGAACTCTGCGGCATCAGATATGCTGCACGGCAGATCTGCAAATGCTCCTGGAGAGCTCCAAATTCGGGTAAGTAAAAAGAAAGTCTCCTTCACATGCTTGCTTTGCATATTGAATGCCTTACCCGCCACAATCTTCTTGGCCGCCTCAATCTCCTGGAGGGCCTTTTGGGCTTTGGCCTTGGCGTCTCGTGCGCTTTGGAGGGCCTTCACAAGCTCGGACTCTTGCGTCCTAGAGTCACGCTCCAAAGACTCATATTTTTTGACAAGATCTTGGAGCTCTTGCTCGACCTCGCCGACTCGGGCCTTTTGCTTCTTGTGCTCGGCGCGCTCCTTGGCCGCTTTGTCTTCGGCCTCGGTTAGCGCCCTTTTAAGGGCCGCCACTTCGGTCGTGGCCCCTATCAAAGTTCATAATGTTTTCATGAGCTAAAACCATTCCTTCTTTATTAATATATAGACGGGGTAATTTGTATACCTTTGTTCTCCTCGAGCTGCCTCTTCACGAGGCCGAGCTCTTCTTCGGTCCGCTCCAGGTCCTGCTTTAGTCCGGAGACCTCCGCAGTACGCGCGGCAGCGGCCAGCAGCGATGCCTGCTTATTCACATAGACACACTCTGTTAGACTCCTGCGGGTATTATTTGATCCTCTGTTCGGCTTTTCTTTCCGAACACCGAACAGAGCATCAGGGGCTACTGTCTATACCATGATATTTTCTTATAATTTTATTTACTTACCTCGAAGCCTGTTAGGAGGCTGACACAGGCGTCGGTCAATCCGCTTTTGGCGGACCGAACCTTCTCAATCACCGCACTCATGATGGCGCGGTGCTCTTCGTCAATGGAAGCGCTGCGAAGCGCTTCCACCAAGTTGTCCGATGCCTCTAGGTGGACAGAGGTCATCGGCACGGGCGGCTCTCCCTCCTTAACGAGGGGCTGCCTGCCTGAATCCGGAACCGTTGGAGGTTCGGGCGCAGTATCCGGCTAGGGGCCCGACTTACTGCGGCCCCCGTTATCAGGATCCATGGGGGTCTTCCCCCCCATGTGCCCGGCGTCTGGGATTTCGCCTTGAGGCGTCTTTGGAACAATCTCCTCCTGGTCCGGTATCCTCCGGGATAGCACCTCGGCGTCGTCCGCGGGCTGGGGGGAAGTGGCCATCGGGAGTGAATCGCTGTTCATCGCCGACTGACTCAAAGACCCATCTGAAGAGGATCCGTTGATATGGGCTCAGGCCGGACTGCACGATCATATTTAACATGATAAGAAGCAATAAAGCAACATGCACCGGAAATATTATAGTGTCCGGATACTTACGACTTCGCCAGGGGCTTGTCCGTGGGCAACCACTCCTCGTCACTGTAGGCGGCTGTGCTGGAGTTGTCCGGAGGAAGGGTCTTTCCCTTCTTGGACCCTTCGGCCTCCCCAGATGGGGCGGCCTTCCTTTTCTTCTCCCCTCGTAGAAGGGGGAGGGATTTCTGCTACCTCTTTCTTGGCGTCTTCGGATGATGAGTCTGATAGCGCCGGAGACCTTTCCTGGTCCCCGCAGTCTTCTTCTTCTTCTCCGGCGCCTCATAGGGCGCCGGAACCAGCATCTCTGTTAAGAGAGCCAATGCTGGGTCTTCGGGCAGAGGAGCCGGACAGTCAATCTGCTCCGCTAACGCCACCCAGTCCTGATAAATTGGCATGGAAGTTTAGATTCCTCCCGCGGATGTGCTGGTAAAAGGCACGTCTTGCAGAATATAAAAACTCACCGGATTGGCGGAGCGCCTTGCGCTGAGCCCGCGATCTTCGGTTATGGGTGGTGGTACCTCGGTAGCCTTGAACAGTACCTTCCAGACATCTTCGTGCGTCGTGTTGAAGAGCCCTTGCAGCGTCTGGTGTTCGGCTGGGTCAAACTCCCACATATTGAAAGCCCGTCTTTGACACGGAAGGATCCGGCGGGAGAGCATGACCTGGACCATGTTGACAAGCTTGATTTTCTTGCTTATCATATTTTTCATACAGGTCTGGAGTCCGGTCAGCTCCACCGATGAGCCCCTGGCTAGGCCCTTCTCTTTCTAGGAGGTGAGCCGCATAGGGACGCCGGATCGGAATTCGGGGGCCGCCACCCAGTTGGTGTCGCGCGGCTCGGTGATGTAGAACCACCCCGATTGCCACCCCTTCACGGTCTCCACAAAGGAGCCTTCGGGCCAAGTGGGCATTTTGCCCACCATGGCGCCTTCGCACTCCGCTTGCTGGCCCACCACCACCTTCGGCTTCACGTTGAAGGTCTTCAGCCATAGGCCGAAGTGGGGCGTAATGCGGAGGAAGGCCTCGCACACGACAATAAACGCCGAGATGTTGAGGATGAAATTGGGGGCTAGATCATGGAAGTCCAGCCCATAGTAAAACATGAGCCCGCAGACAAATGGGTGGAGGGAGAATCCCAGTCCGCGGACGAAGTGAGAGAGAAACACAACCCTCTCCTGACGCTCCGGGGTAGGGATGATCTGCCCCTCGGTAGGAAGCTGGTGCGCGATATCCGCGGCCAGGTATCCGGCCTCCCGAAGCTTCGTGATGTCCGCCTCCTTAACGGAGGAGGCAATCCACTTGCCTCCCGCTCCGGACATGCTTGGAATGACTTTGCGGAAAAGGAGAAGGCTTGGGCGCTGGAGCTCGAGCGAGGTGAAATGGATGAGCAGAGGAAGAAGAAGGCATGGGTGGAGAAAGGGTGAATCCTTATCTCTTTATAAAGGCGGTAGAAACCATGCGCCTCCCCACTTGCCCCGTAAAACTCGCTCATTCCCCGAGCGTCGTGTTAACGGCGCGGTTGGGTTACCCACACCCGTATTGATGAGAATCCCGTGATAAGGGGACACGATCTCTGCTTCCTCAAGACGTGCCAATGAAACCGCCTCGCAATATGTGTAGCAGCTGGTTAAGAAAAACGGTTCGAATAATGACCGGGCCGCGGCGTGATGTCACGCTATGAAAAATTGTCAGCAGATTAGATTTGTGGGATATTGTACTCTCTACGGTGGTATGTGGAATTTGTTTTGCAGAGCCGGACACGATCCTCGTGTTCAAAATCTTCTATGGAGTATTCGGAGAAGGAACCCGCCTTGCAATGCCGAAGACAATCTGCGCGCTGGACTCATCATCATTGAAGCCTGGTTCAGGGGCTGCTCTGGGAGTCCTGGATTAGGGGATGCTCGGACAGCCGGACTATATACTTTGGCCGGACTGTTGGACTATGAAGATGGAATATTGAAGACTCCGTCCCGTGTCCGGATAGGACTCTCCTTTGCGTGGAAGGCAAGCTTGGCGATTCGGATACTTAGGTCTCCTTCTCTGTAACCGACTCTATGTAACCCCTGGCCCCCTCTGGTGTCTATATAAACCGGAGGGTTTACTCCGTAGGACCAAGATCAACAATCATAATCATAGGCTAGCTTCTAGGGTTTAGCCTCTACGATCTCGTGGTAGATCAACTCTTGTAATACTCATATCATCAAGATCAATCAAGCAGGAAGTAGGGTATTACCTCCATCGAGAGGGCCCGAACCTGGGTAAACATTGTGTCCCCCGCCTCCTGTTACCATTAGCCTTAGACACACAGTTCGGGACCCCCTACCCGAGATCCGCCGGTTTTGACACCGACAATACACATTCTACCACAGATCCAAAGGCAAGATCTTTGTTGCTAAGAATGGGTCCTTTCTAGAGAAGGCACTGGTGCAAAGACCTGCTATACAAACGGTTTTTTAACCCCTTTCCGCAATGGCGTTTGGAACCGTCGCCAAGTGAGTGTGGGCGATAGGGGGGTCCTTCCCACATGACCTAGAAACCGTCGGGGATAGGCCCTCCTGGCACACAGGCTGGGGCAAAATGAGTTTGTGTGCGATCTGGCGGGGCATCGAAACCCAATTGTTTCTGTTCGTCTATACATCCCACACGGTGAATCCCAGAAATACATTTCCGTTCGTATGTATATCACACACATTTTTTTGTGTGGAAACGTTTGTGCAAGGTGGCCTAACGCAAACAGTTCTCTGCGGGAAGCCATGTGTGATTGTTAGTTGATCGAACACACCTACTTTCTAGAAACCATGCGGGTTGTTTGAGTTCATCGCCCACGGTGCTGTCTGAGTAACCATCTGCAATAGAAAACCCCAATAAGCTGGGCAATTAGCATATTATTGATAATCCATGTACTAATCAAATTGATATTTCTTATAAAAACACACCAGATATTTCATATCCGTATAACAGCAACCAGGATTTCATAATTGAATTACATCAGATAGCTTCAGCACTTAGTTCCGCCATTACACAACAGCACCAAGTTTCACATGCAACATCAAAAACCTTTGGAAAGTAGCATCATACAGGGTAAATAGACGGATGAATCTCATCTGGGAAACTGCAGAAGCGGAAGCCAAATATTGAGCCTTTAGTGATGTTGAATGTCCTTGCTACTTTAGGCCAGTGGCTATGAATAATTGCCCACCCAACATTCGTCCTCTTCAGCAAGACTTCAATATTGTACCGTGGGTGTTGAATGAATACCTTCCTCGCCTCTTGACCATGCAGGTGGTTTGAGAGGTAATCATCGGTGAACTTCTTTGAAAAGTACTGAAAACAAAGATATGCAAACAAGGTAAAAGAGTTAGTACCATCCTATAGTTGACTAATAGCGCAAGGGGTAAAAACAAGGTAAAAGAGTTAGTACCATCCTATACTTGTCTGATGTCTTCTTCATTGTGCAAACAAAGATCTTGCTATTATTTGTCACAAGTTTCTTCATCCTAACAATCTTTCTGAGTTTCTTAACTTGACTGATATTCATGGACATCTCATTTCCCCATATGCAAAATGGGTCGAACAGTGGGTCTAAGCCTCTGACAGCAGGACCTACATGTGCAAGATCAAATTGTAAGAAATCTAAATATTAGAATGTTTCCTGCAACTGCACAATAATGTGCTATTAGACAAAGGACCATGCTTGAATAAACCTCGATGGTAAACCGCAGTGTCTCCCATTGTTTCCCTTCAACACACATAAGGAAGATCTCAATCAGGTTAACTGAGAGTTGTCATACTATCAGTAGAAAATGTATTGAGTACATCCAAATTCGATTTATTTCACATGCGTAACAATACAAAATTGTACCCACAACAAATGAAAATCAAATTGCAGAACTGAACCAAACAGTTAAATGGACAGCAGACCAAATGAACTAAAATAGTTAACTGAGCACGACATTGCAGAATAGAAACATGTACTAGAAGATAAGACAGTTAACAAAACAAAGAATGCTTGAGAACACTACTACGAAATGTAGCAATTGTTGGACCAAACTATTAACTAAACATTACATTTCAGATGACCAAAGTGTTAACTGAACATTACATTTCAGAGGAGCAAACTGTAAACTGAACATCAGATTGCATATTAACATTACAGAGGACAAATCACTAGAAGGCATTGGCAGTGGCCTCGAGAAAAGAACACGAACTGTATTTTAAAGTAGACAACCGCGTGGCGGCGTCGACGGTGGCCTCGAAGACAAGGTGCTCCTCCAAGATCTGGCGGCCGACACATATGGCAGCCATAGCGACCTCATGCGCGCGTGCGGCCGCGATTTGCTTCTCCGCTGCCAGATGCTACTGAGCTCCACAATATACTGCATGCAAAATGGCTGTGGGTGGCGCTTAATTGGAGGAGGGGGACAGTGATTTCAGCGGAAGGTGTCGCGCCGTCGGTTGGGGCATGTGGGGCGGGAAAGGAGGAGGATGGTGTGGGTGTGTGGATTACCTAACCATATCGACGATGCGGCACTGCAAGAAGAAGGGTCGACGGCGACGAGGCAGCGCTGCAAGAAGAAGGGTAGCCGGCGCTGCAAGAAGAAGGGTCACCGGCGAGGAGGCTGAGCTGCCAGTAAGCAGCAGTGAAGGTTTGAACTTGGAAAGCAAGGAGGAACAGTGTAAATGTGCCTTTTGGTGGGAGGGAGGGGCGGGGAGATAGATATTTCCGTGGTGGCAAAACTATTTCGGTCGGTGCCGCAAGAAACTGGCACGCAAGTGTGGTTCAAGCGGGGGCGGTGGACTGTAGACAATGAAGCTTCCTGCGTAAGCCAGACAAGACGGTGCACCAAGATATTTTATATCGCATCCCACACGATTGTTTCTAGTAAACTGTTTGTGGTATACCTGATTTTTTTCATTATGTTTTTAAAGACAAAATGGTGTTACAGAGGGAAAGGATGGTGTTTGAATTGCTACAACATTTAGGTACAGTGAACATGCAACTACATGAGTGTCGTTTTTAAATTTGGAATTATTCTGGGTTCGTTTGGCATTTTTATGGATTAATTGAGTTTCTCTTCATTTAATGTGCATAATTCAAATTTGAACTACAAGCACATGCTCCAGTGCACCAAAGTATGTTGAAAAATCACATGTGTGTCTTTGGGTGAATTTATAGGTCTCATGCAAGAAATGGGAATGAAATTCAAACATCTGGGCGTCGTGGCTCGGTCGGGAACATTGAGAAACTTGGTTTTTGAATTCCTGGAAATTCAAAACTCGCCTGAAAATCATGAAACTTGGCATGGTGTCATTTCATGGCACAACCATGCTGTGGTAAAAAAATTGGCTGCATTTGGACAGGTTTTTCGTATAAGCTTCTTGCAGACCGGAGCTTCTCTCGAGAAGACTCGTGGTTCCCGAGGGGGGACGTGTCACCTTTGTGTTCAAAACGATATACGCTGCCTCACCCCCCTTATTTTTTTGTAGAGGCAACATAGATCTATATGAGTGTCGTGTTAAAATTTGGAATTATTCCGGGTTCGTTTTGACTTTCTTATACATTAATCAAATTTCTAGTCATTTAATATGAATAATTCAAATTTGAACTACAAGAACATGCTCCAATGCACCAAAGTTGGTTGAAAAATCACATGTGTGTCCTTGGGTGAATTTCTAGGTCCCATGCAAGCAATGAGAATGAAATTCAAACATCCGGGTGTCGTGGCTCGGCCGAAAAGATTGAGAAACTTGGTTTTTTAATTGATGTAAATGCAAAACACGCCTGAAAATCATGAAACTTGGCATGGTGTTGATAATCCCCAAGTGCAGGGAATTAATGTCGCTTAAAGCTACGTCGGTATTTCCCCAAAGAGGAAGGGATGATGCAGCACATCGGCGGTAGCTATTTCCCTCATATATGAAACAAAAGTTATCGAACCAGTAGGAGAACCAAGCAACACAACGTAAACATGCCCTGCACACAAATAACAACACCTCGCAACCCGACGTGTTAAAGGGGATGTCAATCCCTTTCGGGGTACAGCGCCTCAAGATAGGCAAAGGACGTGAGGTAAATTGGTAGTAGATTGATAGATCGAACGCCAAATAAAATAAATAAAAATAAATTGCAGCAACGTATTTTTGGTTTAATAGATCTGAAAATAAATGCAAGAGAAAATAGATTGCAAAGGCAAATATGTTGAAAAGAAACCCGGGGGCCGTAGGTTTCACTAGTGGCTTCTCTCGAGAAAAATAGCAAATGGTGGGAAAACAATTACTGTTGGGCAATTGATAGAACTTCAAATAATCATGATGATATCCACGCAATGATCATTACATAGGCATCACGTCCAAGATAAGTAGACCGACTCCTGCCTGCATCTACTACTATTACTCCACACATCAACCGCTATCCAGTATGCATCTAGTGTATTAAGTTCATGGGAAAACGGAGTAATGCAATAAGAACGATGACATGATGTAGACAAGATCTGTTTATCTATTGCGGCAGATATGGATCCCATCTTTTAATCCTTAGTAGCAACGATACATATGTGTCGGTTCCCTTTCTGTCACTGGGATCAAGCACCGTAAGATCGAACCCACTACCGGGCACCTCTGCCCATTGCAAGATAAATAGATCAAGTTTGCCAAACAAAACCCAAATATCAGAGAAGAAATACGAGGCTATAAGCAATCATGCATATAAGAGATCAAAGAAGACTCAAATAACTTTCATGCATAAAAACATAGATCTGATCATAAACTCAAAGTTCATCGGATCCCAACAAACACACCAACAAAAGACTTACATGATATGGATCTCCAAGAGACCATTGTATTGATAATCAAGAGAGAGAGAGAGAGGAAGCCATCTAGCTACTAACTACGGACCCGTAGGTCTACAAAGAACTACTCACGTATCATCGGAGAGGCACCAATGGAAGTGGTGAACCCCTCCGTGATGGTCTCTAGATTGGATCTGGTGGTTCTGGACTCTGCGATGGCTGGATGAATATTTCGTCGACTCCCTAGGGTTTCTGGAATATTGGGGTATTTATAGAGCAAAGAGGCGGTCCAGGGGCACCCGAGGTGGGCAGAACCCACCAGGGCACGCCTGGCCCTCCTGGCGCGCCCTGGTGGGTTGTCCCCTCCTTGGGACTCCCCCCAGGTGCAACCAGGGCCCAACTTCTTCCTTTTGGTCCATAAAAAATCATCGTAAATTGGCGTGGCATTTGGACTCTGTCTGATATAGATTTCCTGCAATGTAAAAACATGGAGAAAACAACAACTGGCACTTGGCACTATGTCAATAGATTAGTACCAAAAAATGATATAAAATGACTATAAAATGATTGTAAATCATCCAAGAATGATAATATAACATCATGGAACAATCAAAAATTATAGATACGTTGGAGACGTATCAACATCCCCAAGCTTAATTCCTGCTCGTCCTCGAGTAGGTAAATGATAAAAATAGAATTTTTGATGTGGAATGCTGCCTAACATGTTCATCACATTCTTTTCTTTATAGCATGGACATATGGACTTTTATATGATTCAAAGCAATAGTCTAGTTTTGACATGAAGACTTCAATACTCAAGCATACCAACAAGCAACCATGTCTTTCAAAATATCAACACTAAAGCAAGTTATCCCTAGCCCATCATGCGCAATCATTGATCCATTCATGAAGCACACTCGAATATTAGCTACACCCAATGCTCAAATATGATCATAGTGCCCCTTAGTTGGTGCTTTATAAGAGAAGATGGAGACTCAAATTCAAAATAAAAATTGCATAAGTAGAAGAAAGGCCCTTCGCAGAGGGAAGTAGTGATTTGTAGAGGTGCCAGAGCTCAAAACTTAAATTGAGAGATAAAATTATTTTTGAGAGGCATACTTTTCCTACCAATGAAAACGACTTGGAGCATCCCAACACTTTCCATGCTAGATACATCATAGGCGGTTCCCAAACAGAAAATAAAGTTTATTCCTTTTTCCACCATAACTTTCACTTTCCATGGCTAGCCGTATCCACGGGTGCCTTCCATACCAACACTTTCCAAGGAATTTATTATTTGGCAACATAAAGTAAATTCATTTTTCATTTCGGGACCGGGCATCCCTAATACCTTTGACGTACTCTCGTGCAATGACAAGTGAATAAACACGCCCCGTGAGAATAACACATCTAGCCTGGAAAATATTGGCTACCCTTTACCGCCTCGCGAGTAGTAGAGCACACAAAAGAGAAATTTATTTTGAACATTAGAGATGGCACATGCAAATTTGCTTAGAACGGCATAGAAGTACCACATATAGGTAGGTATGGTGGACTCATATGGCAAAACTGGTTTAAAGGGTTTTGGATGCACAAGTAGTGATCATACTTAGTGCAAAAATGAAGGCTAGCAAAAAGGTTGAGAAGACCAACAAAAAAGCAAAAAATCTCGTACCCAAGCATTAAGCATAAGTAACACCGAATAATGCACCATAAGTAGGATATAAATTTCATTGCATAACTTTTGACTTTCGTTCTTGCATAGGGAATTACAAACCTTAACATCAATATTCTTAAGAAAGCACAATTACTCATCAACATGACTCACATATCATATCGTCATATCTCAAAACCATTATTAAGAATCAAGTTTATTTTGTCTAATGATCTTCATGAAAGTTTTTATTATATCCTCCTTGGATATCTATCACTTTGGAACTATTTTCATATGTTGCTTTTGGTAAGCTCAAACAAATATAAGTGAAGATCATGAGCATAATTTTTTCTTTCTCTCAAATTAACCTAAGTGAAGCAAGAGAGAATTTCTTCAAAATTTACTAACTCCCAAATAAATCTAAGTGAAGCATGAGAGCATTTCTTCAAAATTAACAAAGCACATCGTGCTCAAAAAGATATAAGTGAAGTACTAGAGCAAGTCCATGGATCTAAAAATTTAAGTGAAGCATAGGAGCAAGCATAGCATAATTTTTGGCTCTCTAAAAAGGGTGTGTCCATGAAGGATTGAACACTTAAAACACACAAATCAAAACAAGCAAAGACTCATGTCATACAAGACGCTCCAAGCAAAACTCATATCATGTGACGGATAAAAATATAGTTTCAAGTAAAATATCGATGGTCGTTAGAAGAAAGCGGGGATGCCACTCGGGGGCATCCCCAAGCTTAGTTGCTGGCTAATTATTTGAATATTATCTTGGGGTGCCTCAGGCATACCCAAGCTTAGACTTTTGCTTATCCTTATTCCTTCATCCATCGTAAGGTAACCCAAAACTTAAAAACTTCAATCACGCAAAACTCAAACAGAACCTTCGTGAGATCCCTTAGTATAAGAAACCGAACCACTACTATAAGTACTATATAAAACCTATTCTTATTTTGTTTTCATTATATCTACTGTATTCCAACTTTTCTATAGCAAAAACTCATCAAAGAAAACCACAGAATCATCAAAACAAGCACACAACACAAAGAAAACAGAATCTGTCAAAACCAGAACAGTCTGTAGCAATATGAAAATTTTGAATACTTCTGTAACTCCAAAAATTATTAAATAAATTGTTGGACCTGAGGAATTTGTATATTAATCCTCTGCAAAAAGAATCAACTTAAAATCACTCTTCTGTAAAAAATTACAATGAATCTCGTGAGAGCAAAAGTTTCTGTTTTTCAGTAAGATCAAGTAAACTTTCACCCAAGTCTTCCCAAAGGCATTGCTTGGCCCAAACACTAATTACAACACAAAAAAAACAATCATAACATTAGCATAATTGTGCTAACACTCAAGAACAGAAAGCAAAAATCAAAAATAAATTTTATTCATTGGGTTGCCTCCCAACAAGTGCTATCATTTTACGCCCCTAGCTAGGCGTAACACGTAGGATCTAAGTTTTGTCAGTCTTATCCTTGTTTCCTTTGGAGGTATTTGTGTCAGGAGGTTTTGTAAATAAGACATAAAACACATTATCCATGGAAACCTTAGCACTATCAAGTTGCTTTTTATCATAACCCCTTTGATTGCCGGTAGTGATCCATGAATAGTGTTGGTTCACATCGTTAAAAACTTGTTGGATCATATCTAAAACGGGGACTTGCTTCTTGAGATTTTCATCAAAGATTTCGTTATCTCCAAGCAAATACCTCAAAGCATAATCACTGTTATAAAGAATTTCATCAATCACGGGTTTTTCACGATCCATGCCATAAAAAATCAAAGATATCCCTAGCTTCCCGTATTATGTAGTCGAATTCATTCATTAAAACAAGAGTGGCTAACTTTTTAGCTTTAGGATCCTTTATAACGGGCAACTCATAAAAAAATCTTTGCAAGGTAGGATGAGTACGAATAAATTTAGTTTCATGTTTCAGAACAAGTGCCGAAATAGCTTCCGCATAAGATTTAGTCCTTTTAAGTATAGGAATATCATCAGGACTTAATTTTTCGACACAATTGAAAAATTCTTGGATATGTTCTTTTCCCATAATATTTCCTTGTCCCAAAACAAAAGTTCCAGATTACCCGTACGCTCCATATTAGGAGTTAGGCCATCATCTGTTTCTGCCATACCAAAGTCACTCATGGTGACAAGTTTAAGCAAATAAAAGATCTGGTGAGAAAAAGGCGAACGAAAAAGAGGGCGAATACAATGGCAAATTTTTGTGAAGTGGGGGAGAGGAAAATGAGAGGCAAATGGCGAATAATGTAAATTGAAAGGAGATGAGATTTGTGATTAGGAACCTGGTTATGTTGAAGATCCGCCCCGGCAACGGCACCAGAAATTCCTTTTGATGTCGGTATTTCCCCAAAGAGGAAGGGATGATGCAGCACAACGGCGGTAGGTATTTCCCTCATATATGAAACCAAGGTTATTGAACCCGTAGGAGAACCAAGCAACACAACGTAAACAGCCCCTGCACACAAATAACAACACCTCGCAACCCGACGTGTTAAAGGGGTTGTCAATCCCTTTCGGGGTACGGCGCCTCAAGATAGGCAAAGTACATGAGGTAAATTGGTAGTAGATTGATAGATCGAACGCCAAATAAAATAAATACGAATAAATTGCAGAAAGGTATTTTTGTACTTTGGTTTAATAGATCTGAAAATAAATGCAAGAGAAAATAGATTGCAAAGGAAAATATGATGAAAAGAGACCCGGGGGCCGTAGGTTTCATTAGTGGCTTCTCTCGAGAAAAATAGCAAACAGTGGGAAAACAATTACTGTTGGGCAATTGATAGAACTTCAAATAATCATGACGATATTCAGGCAATGATCATTACATAGGCATCACGTCCAATATTAGTAGACCGACTCCTGCCTGCATCTACTACTATTACTCCACACATCGACCACTATCCGGCATGCATCTAGTGTATTAAGTTCATGGGAAAACGAAGTAATGCAGTAAGAACGATGACATGATGTAGACAAGTTCCGTTTATCTATTGCGGCAGATATGGATCCCATCTTTTTATCCTTAGTAGCAATGATACATACGTGTCGGTTCCCTTTCTGTCACTGGGATCGAGCACCATAAGATCGAACCCACTACCGGGCACCTCTTCCCATTGCAAGATAAATAGATCAAGTTGGCTAAACAAAACCCAAATATCGGAGAAGAAATACGAGGCTATAAGCAATCATGCATATAAGAGATCAAAGAAGACTCAAATAACTTTCATGGATAAAAACATAGATCTGATCATAAACTCAAAGTTCATCGGATCGCAACAAACACACCGCCAAAAGACTTACATGATATGGATCTCCAAGAGAACATTGTATTGATAATTAAGAGAGAGAGAGGAAGCCATCTAGATACTAACTACAGACACGTAGGTCTACAAAGAACTACCCACGTATCATCGGAGAGGCACCAATGGAAGTGGTGAACCCCTCCGTGATGGTGTCTAGATTGGATCTGGTGGTTCTGGACTCAGCGGTGGCTGGATGAATATTTCGTTGACTCCCATAGGGTTTCTGGAATATTGGGTTATTTATAGAGCAAAGAGGCGGTCCAGGGGGCACCCGAGGTGGGCACAACCCACCAGGGCGCGCCTGGGCCTCCTGGCGCGCCCTGGTGGGTTGTCCCCTCCTCGGGACTCCCCCCAGGTGCAACCAGGGCCCAACTTATTCCTTTTGGTCCATAAAAAATCATCGTAAATTGGCGTGGCATTTGGACTCCGTCTGATATTGATTTCCTGCGATGTAAAAAACATGCAGAAAATAGCAATTGGCACTTGGCACTATGTCAATAGGTTAGTACCAAAAAATGATATAAAATGACTATAAAATGATTGTAAAACATCCACTAATGATAATATAACAGCATGGAACAATAAAAAATTATAGATACATTGGAGACGTATCAGGAATCATCGTAGAAATTCCCAAAGGTGGAAGTGATAAGTATGGAGTGTCGAACCCACAAGGAGCTAAAGGTAAGATCAATATTCTCTCAAGTCCTATCTGCCACTGATACGACTCTACGTACACCGAACGTTTGCTTCCAACTAGAAACGAGAAAGAAAACTATGTTGTGGGTATGAAGAGGATAACTTTGCATGGCATCGGAGACCAAAAATATAAAAGTAGGTGTTGTTATCATAAAGTTAGAATATATTAATAAATATTATAAATAGCGAGTGTGGAATAATGATGGGTCGGTGTGCGGAATTATCTTGGGCAATTGTTAACAAGACCGGTAATTACTATTGCAATTTCATATGAGGGAGAGGCATAAACTAACATACTTTCTCTCCTTGGATCATATGCACTTAAGATTGGAACTCTAGCAAGCATCCGCAACTACTAAAGATCATTAAGGTAAAACCCATACGCAACCACCCCCTTACTTGTTTTTATGCTTCTGTTGTTGGGGAACATAGTAATTCAAAAAAATTCCTACGATCACGCAAGATCTATCTAGGAGATGCATAGCAACGAGAGGGGAGAGTGTGTCCACGTACCCTCGTAGACCGAAAGCGGAAGCGTTTAGTAAATGCGGTCGATGTAGTCGAACGTCTTCACGATCCAACCGATCCAAGTACCGTACGTACGACACCTCCGTCTTCAGCACACGTTCAGCCCGATGACGTCCCTCAAGCTCTTGATCCAGTTGAGGACAAGGGAGAGTTCCGTCAGCACAACGGCGTGGCGATGGTGTTGATGATGTTACTGGCGCAGGGCTTCGCCTAAGCACTACGACGATATGACCAAGGTGTGTAACTGTGGAGGGGGGCACCACACACGGCTAAGAGAACAACAGTTGTGCTTTGATGCCCCCTGCCCCCTGTATATAAAGGAGGGAGGAGGAGGAGGCCGGCCTAAGAGGGGCGCGCCTATAGGGGGAGTCCAACTAGGATTCCCAATCCTAGTTGGAGTCCCCTTCCTTTTCCAAGAGAGGGAGACAGGGAAAGAGGTGGAAAGGAGAAGGAAAGAGCGGGGGGGGGGGGGGGGGGGGGGGGCGCCGCCCCCTCCTAGTTCAATTCGGACCAGCCAAGGGGGGGGGGGTGCGCGGCCACCCTGCAGCCCTCCTCTCCTTTCCACTAAAGCCCAATAAAGCCCATTACTTTCCCCGGGTGGTTCCGGTAACCTCCCGGTACTCTGAAAAATGCCTGAACCTCTCCGAAACCTTTCCGGTGTCCGAACATAGCCTTCTAATATATCAATCTTTAAGTATCGACCATTTCGAGACTCCTCGTCACGTCCGTGATCTCATCTAGGACTCAACAAACTTTGGTCATCAAAAACACATAACTCATAATACAAATCGTCATCGAACGTTAAGCGTGCGGACCCTACGGGTTCGAGAACTATGTAGACATGATCAAGACACATCTCCGATCAATAACCAATAGTGGAACCTAGATGCTCATATTGGCTCCCACATATTCTACGAAGATCTTTATCGGTCAAACCGCATAACAACATACGTTGTTCCCTTTGTCATCGGTGTGTTACTTGCCCGAGATTCGATCGTCGGTATCATCATACCTAGTTCAATCTCGTTATCGGCAAGTCTCTTTACTCGTTCCGTAATGCTTCAACCCGCAACTAACTCATTAGTCACATTGCTTGCAAGGCTTATAGTGATGAGCATTACCGAGAGGGCCCAGAGATACCTCTCCGATACACGGAGTGACAAATCCTAATCTCGATCTATGCGAACCCAACAAACGTCTTCGGAGACACCTGTAGAGCATCTTTATAATCACCCTGTTACGTTGTGATGTTTGATAGCACACAAGGTGTTCCTTCGGTATTGGGGAGTTGCATAATCTCATAGTCTGAGGAACATGCATAAGTCATGAAGAAAGCAGTAGCAATGAAACTATAACGATCATAATGCTAAGCTAACAGATGGGTCTTGTCCATCACATCATTCTCCTAATGATGTGATCCCGTTCATCAAATGACAACACATGTCTATGGTCAGGAAACATAACCATCTTTGATAAACGAGCTAGTCAAGTAGAGGCATACTAGGGACACTATGTTTTGTCTATGTATTCACACATGTAGTAAGTTTCCGGTTAATACAATTCTAGCATGAATAATAAAAATTTATCATGATATAAGGAAATATAAATAACAACTTTATTATTGCCTCTCGAGCATATTTCCTTCAGTCTCCCACTTGCACTAGAGTCAATAATCTAGTTCACATCGCCATGTGATTTAACACCAATAGTTCACATCTGTATGTGATTAACACCTATAGTTCACATCGCCATGTGACCAACACCCTAAGGGTTTACTAGAGTCAATAATCTAGTTCACATCGCTACGTGATTAACACCCAAAGAGTATTAAGGTGTTATCATGTTTTGCTCATGAGATAAGTTTAGTCAACGGATCTGTCACATTCAGAGCCGTATGTATTTTGCAAATATTCTATGTCTACAATGCTGTGCATGGAGCTACTCTAGCTAATTTCTCCCACTTTCAATATGTATCCAGATTGAGACTCAAAGTCATTTGGATTGGTGTAAAGCTTACATCGACGTAACTCTTTACGACAAACTCTTTATCACATCCATAATCGAGAAATATTTCCTTAGTCCTCTTAGGTAACTAAGGATAACTTTGACCGCTATACAGTGATCCACTCCTGGATCACTATCATACCCCCTTGCCAAACTCATAGCAAGGCACACAAATGGTCTGGTACATAGCATGCCATACGTTATAGAACCTATGACCGAGGCATAGGGAATGACTTCCATTCTCTTTCTATCTTATGCCGTGGTCGGGCTTTCAGTCTTACTCAACTTTACACCTTGTAATACAGGCAAGAAGTCCTTCTTTGACTGATCCATTTTGAACTCTTTCAAAATCTTGTCAAGGTATGTACTCATTGAAAAATCTTATCAAGCGTCTTGATCTATCTCTATAGATCTTGATGCTCAATATGTAAGGAGCTTCACCGAGGTCTTTCATTGAAAATCTCCTTTCAAACTCTCCTTTATGCTTTCCAGAGAATTCTACATCATTTCCGATCAGCAATATGCCATTCACATATACTTATCAGAAAGGTTGTAGTGCTCCCACTCACTTTCTTGTAAATACAGGCTTCACCGCAAGTTTGTATAAAACTATATGCTTTGATCAACTCATAAAAGCGTATATTCCAACTCCGAGATGCTTGCACTAGTCCCTAGAGGCAATAATAAAATGGTTATTATTATATTTCCTTGTTGATGATAATTGTCTATTGTTCATGCTATAATTGTATTGACCGGAAACCGTAATACATGTGTGAATACATAGACCACAACATGTCCCTAGTGAGCCTCTAGTTGACTAGCTCGTTGATCAACAGATGGTCATGGTTTCCTGACTATGGACATTGGATGTCACTGATAACGGGATCACATCATTAGGAGAATGATGTGATGGACAAGACCCAATCCTAAGCATAGCACAGGATCGTGTAGTTCGTCTGCTAAAGCTTTTCTAATGTCAAGTATCATTTCCTTAGACCATGAGATTGTGTAGCTCCCGGATACCATAGGAATGCTTTGGGTGTACCAAATGTCACAACGTAACTGGGTGGCTATAAAGGTGCACTACAGGTATCCCCGAAATTGTCTGTTGGGTTGGCACGAATCGAGACTGGGATTTGTCACTCCGTATGACGGAGAGGTATCTCTGGGCCCACTTGGTAATGCATCATCATAATGAGCTCAATGTGACTAAGTAGTTGGTCACGGGATCATGCATTATGGAACGAGTAAAGTGACTTGCCGGTAACGAGATTGAACGAGGTATTGGGATACCGATGATCGAATCTCGAGCAAGTAACGTACCGGTTGACAAAGGGAATTGTATACGGGATTGCTTTAATCCTTGACATCATGGTTGATCCGATGAGATCATCATGGAACATGTGGGAGCCAACATGGGTTTCTAGATCCCGCTGTTGGTTATTGGCCGCAGAGATGTCTCGGTCATGTCTGCATGATTCCCGAATCCGTAGGGTCTACACACTTAAGGTTCGATGACGCTAGGGTTATAGGGAAAGTTTGTACGTGGTTACCGAATGTTGCTTGGAGTACCGGATGAGATCCCGGATGTCACGAGGAGTTCCGGAATGGTCAGGAGATAAAGATTTATATATGGGAAGTCCTTATTCGGTCGCCGGAAGTGTTCGGGGGTTTATCGGTATTGTACCAGGACCACCGAAAGGGTTCCGGTGGTCCATCGGGAGGGTTCACCTGCCCCGGAGGGCCCTATGGGCTGAATATGGAGGGGAACCAGCCCCTAGGTGGGCTGGGCGCCAAACCCCCCTAGGGCCTATGCGCCTAGGGTTTGGGAAAACCCTAAAGGGGGCGCCCCCCTTGGCTTGGGGGGCAAGCCTCCCTCCTTGGCCGCCGCCCCCCTCTAGATCCATCTGGAGGGGGCCTGCCACCCTCTCCCTTGCTCCTATAAATAGAGGGGAGGAGGGAGGGTAGCCACACCACATCCAAGGCGCAGCCCTCCCCCTCTCCAACACCTCCTCCTCCTTCCGCGGTGCTTGGCGAAGCCCTGGTGAAGTACCACGCTGCTCCAACACCACCATGCTGTCGTGCTGCTGCTGGAGTTGTCTTCCCAACCTCTCCCTCCTCCTTGCTGGATCAAGGCGCGGGAGACGTCACCGGGCTGCAGTGTGTTGAAGACGGAGGCGCCGTTGTTTGGCGCTAATATCGGAATCGACCGCGATCTGAATCGCTACGTGTACGACTCCTCCAACCGCGTTCTTGCAATGCTTCCGTTTCGCGATCTTCAAGGGTATGAAGATGCACTCCCCTCTCTCTCATTGCTAGTCTCTCCATAGATTGATCTTGGTGATGCGTAGAAATTTTTTAATTTCTGCAACGATCCCCAACAGTGGCATCATGAGCTAGGTCTATGCGTAGTTTCTATGCACGAGTAGAACACAAGTTGTTGTGGGCATCGATTTTGTCAATTTACTTGCCGTTACTAGTCTTATCTTGATTCGGCGGCATCGTGGGTTGAAGCGGCCCGGATCGAACTTACACGTACGCTTACGTGAGATAGGTTCCACCGACTAACATGCACTAGTTGCATAAGGTGGCTAGCGGGTGTCTGTCTCTCCCACTTTAGTCGGGTCGGATTCGATGAAAAGGGTCCTTATGAAGGGTAAATAGAAATTGGCATATCACGTTGTGGTTTTGGCGTAGGTAAGAAACGTTCTTGCTAGAAACCTATAGCAGCCACGTAAAAAACTTGCAACAGCAATTAGAGGACGTCTAACTTGTTCTTGCAGCATATGCCGTGTGATGTGATATGGCCAAAAGGATGTGATGAATGATATATATGTGATGTATGAGATTGATCATGTTCTAGTAATAGGAATCACGACTTGCATGTCGATGAGTATGACAACCAGCAGGAGCCATAGGAGTTGTCTTAATATATTATATGACCTACGTGTCATTGAATAACGCCATGTAATTACTTTACTTTATTGCTAAACCGTTAGCCATAGTAGTAAGTAATAGTGGGCGAGACAACTTCATGAAGACTCGATGATGGAGATCATGATGATGGAGATCATGGTGTCATGCCGGTGATGATGACGATCATGGCGCGCCGAAGATGGAGATCAAAAGGAGCAAAATGATATTGGCCATATCATGTCACTATTTGATTGCATGTGATGTTTATCATGTTTTTACATCTTATTTGCTTAGAACGACGGTAGCTTAAATAAGATGATACCTCGCTAAAATTTCAAGATAGTGTTCCCCCTAACTGTGCACCGTTGCGAAGGTTCATAGTTCCGAAGCACCACGTGATGATCGGGTGTGATAGGTTCTAACGTTCGCATACAACGGGTGTAAGCCAGATTTACACACGCAATACACTTAGGTTGACTTGACGAGCCTAGCATGTACAAACATGGCCTCGGAACACAAGAGACCGAAAGGTCGAACATGAGTCGTATAGCAGATACGATCAACATGAAGATGTTCACCGATGATGACTAGTCCGTCTCACGTGATGATCGGACACGGCCTAGTTGACTCGGATCATGTATCACTTAGATGACTAGAGGGATGTTTGTCTGAGTGGGAGTTCATTAAATAATTTGATTAGATGAACTTAATTATCATGAACTTAGTCTAAAATCTTTGCAATATGTCTTGTAGATAAAATGGCCCACGCTAATGTTGCCCTCAACTTCAACGCGTTCCAAGAGAAAACCAAGCTGAAAGACGATGGCAGCAACTATACGGACTGGGTCCGGAACTTAAGGATCATCCTCATAGCTTCCAAGAAAGCATATGTCCTAGAAGCACCAATAGGTGAAGCACCCGTTTTCCCAGCAACTCAAGATGTTATGAATGCCTGGTAGTCGCGTAGTGATGATTTCTCCCTGGTTCAGTGCGGCATGCTTTACAGCTTAGAACCGGGGCTCCAAAAGCGATTTGAGTAGCACGGAGCATATGAGATGTTCCAAGAGCTGAAAATGGTTTTCCAAGCTCATGCCCGGGTCGAGAGATATGAAGTCTCCGACAAGTTCTACAGTTGTAAGATGGAGGAGAATAGTTCTGTCAGCGAGCACATACTCAAAATGTCTGGGTTGCACAACCGCTTGTCTCAGCTGGAAAGTTAATCTCCCGGATGACGCGGTCATTGACAGAATCCTTCAGTCGCTCCCACCTAGCTACAAGAGCTTTGTGATGAATTTCAATATGCAGGGGATGGAGGAAACCATTCTTGAGGTATATTCAATGCTGAAATCAGCGGAGGTGGAGATCAAAAAGGAACATCAATTGTTGATGGTCAATAAAACCACTAGTTTCAAGAAAGGCAAGGGTAAGAAGAACTTCAAGAAGGACGGAAAGGGAGTTTCCGCACCCAGTAAGCTAGTTGCCGGGAAGAAGCCAAAGCATGGACCCAAACCTAAGACTGAGTGCTTTTATTGCAAGGGAAACGGTCACTGGAAGCAGAACTGCCCCAAGTACTTAGCGGACAAGAAGGCCGGCAAAACCAAAGGTATATGTGATATACATGTTATTGATGTGTACCTTACCAGTACTCGTAGTAGCTCCTGGGTATTGATACCGGTGCGGTTGCTCATATTTGTAACTCAAAACAGGAGCTGCGGAATAAGCGGAGACTGGCGAAGGACGAGGTGACGATGCGCGTCGGGAATGGTTCCAAGGTCGATGTGATCGCCGTCGGCATGCTACCTCTACATTTACCTACGGGATTAGTTTTAAACCTCAATAATTGTTATTTAGTGGCAGCTTTGAGCATGAACATTGTATCTGGATCTCGTTTAATGCGAAATGGCTACTCATTTAAATCCGAGAATAATGGTTGTTCTATTTATATGAGAGATATGTTTTATGGTCATGCCCCACTAGTCAATGGTTTATTCTTAATGAATCTCGAACGTGATGTTACACATATTCATAGTGTGAATACCAAAAGATGTAAGGTTGATAATGATAGTCCCACATACTTGTGGCACTGCCGCCTTGGTCACATTAGTGTCAAACGCATGAAGAAACTCCATGCAGATGGACTTTTTGAGTCTCTTGATTATGAATCATTTGACACATGCGAACCATGCCTCATGGGCAAGATGACCAAGACTCCATTCTCAGGAACAATGGAGCGAGCAACCAACTTGTTGGAAATCATACATACTGATGTGTGCGGTCCAATGAGCGTTGCGGCTCGCGGTGGCTATCGTTATGTTCTCACCCTCACTGATGACCTAAGTAGATATGGGTATGTCTACTTAATGAAACACAAGTCTGAGACCTTTGAAAAGTTCAAGGAATTTCAGAGTGAGGTAGAGAATCAACGGAAAAAAAAATAAAGTTCTTACGATCAGATCGTGGGGGAGAATATTTGAGTCACGAATTTGGTACGCACTTAAGGAAATGTGGAATTGTTTCACAACTCACGCCGCCTGGAACACCTCAGCGTAATGGTGTGTCCGAATGTCGTAATCGCACTCTATTGGATATGGTGCGATCTATGATGTCTCTTAGTGATTTGCCGCTATCATTTTGGGGATACGCTTTAGAGACAGCCACATACACTTTAAATAGGGCACCGTCTAAATCCATTGAGATGACACCGTGTGAATTATGGTTTGGGAAGAAACCTAAGCTGTCGTTTCTAAAAGTTTGGGGATGCGATGCTTATGTCAAGAAACTTGAACCTGAAAAGCTCGAACCCAAGTCAGAAAAATGTGTCTTCATAGGATACCCTAAGGAAACCATTGGGTATACCTTCTACCTCAGATCCGAAGACAAGATCTTCGTTGCCAAGAACGGGTCCTTTCTGGAGAAAGAGTTTCTCTCGAAAGAAGTAAGTGGGAGGAAAGTAGAACTTGATGAAGTACTGCCTCTTGAACCGGAAAGTAGCGCAGCTCAGGAAGATGTTCTGTGGTGCCTGCACCGACTAGAGAGGAAGTTAATGATGATGATCAAGGTACTTCGGATCAAGTTGCTACTGAACTTCATAGGTCCACAAGGACACGTTCCACACCAGAATGGTATGGCAACCCTGTCTTGGAAATCATGTTGTTAGACAACGGTGAACCTTCGAACTATGAAGAAGCGATGGCGGGCCCAGATTCCAACAAATGGCTTGAAGCCATGCAATCCGAGATAGGATCCAGGTATGAAAACAAAGTATGGACTTTGACAGACTTGCCCGATGATGGGCGAGCGATAGAAAATAAATGGATCTTTAAGAAGAAGACGGACGCGGATGGTAATGTTACCATCTATAAAGCTCGACTTGTCGCTAAGGGTTATTGACAAGTTCAAGGGGTTGACTACGATGAGACCTTCTCACCCGTAGCGAAGCTGAAGTCCGTTCGAATCATGTTAGCAATTGCCGCATTCTACGATCATGAGATATGGCAAATGGACATCAAAATGACATTCCTTAACGGCTTCCTTAAGGAAGAATTGTATATGATGCAGCCGGAAGGTTTTGTCGATCCTAAGAATGCTGACAAGGTATGCAAGCTCCAGCACTCAATCTATGGACTGGTGCAAGCATCTCGGAGTTGGAACATTCGCTTTGATGAGATGATCAAAGCGTTTGGGTTTACACAGACTTATGGAGAAGCCTGTGTTTACAAGAAAGTGAGTGGGAGCCCTATAGCATTTCTCATATTATATGTGGATGACATACTATTGATGGGAAATGATATAGAATTCTTGGAAAGCATAAAGGCCTACTTGAATAAGTGTTTTTCAATGAAGGACCTTGGAGAAGCTGCTTACATATTAGGCATCAAGATCTATAGAGATAGATCGAGACGCCTCATTGGTCTTTCGCAAAGCACATACCTTGACAAGATATTGAAAAAGTTCAATATGGATTAGTCCAAGAAGGGGTTCTTGCCTGTATTGCAAGGTGTGAGATTGAGCACGGCTCAATGCCCGACCACGGCAGAAGATAGAGAAAATATGAGTGTCATCCCCTATGCCTCGGCCATAGGGTCTATTATGTATGCTATGCTGTGTACCGGACCTGATGTGAACCTTGTCGTAAGTTTGGTAGGAAGGTAACAAAGTAATCCCGGCATGGAACACTGGACAGCGGTCAAGAATATCCAGAAGTACCTGAAAAGGACCAAGGATATGTTTCTCGTTTATGGAGGTGACGAAGAGCTCATTGTAAAGGGTTACGTCAATGCTAGCTTCGACACAGATCTGGATGACTCCAAGTCACAAACTGGATACGTGTATATTTTGAATGGTGGGGCAGTCAGCTGGTGCAGTTGTAGGCAAAGCGTCGTGGCGGGATCTACATGTGAAGCGGAGTACATGGCAGCCTCGGAGGCAGCACATGAAGCAATCTGGATGAAGGAGTTCATTACCGACCTAGGAGTTGTTCCCAATGCGTCGGGCCCGATGACTCTGTTCTGTGACAACACTGGAGCTATTGCCCTTGCCAAGGGGCCCAGGTTTCACAAGAAGACCAGGCACATCAAGCGTCGCTTCAACTCCATTCGTGAAAATGTTCAAGATGGAGACATAGATATTTGTAAAGTGCATACGGATCTGAATGTCGCAGATCCGTTGACTAAACCTCTTCCGCGAGCAAAACATGATCAACACCAGAACTCTATGGGTGTTCGATTCATCACAATGTAACTAGATTATTGACTCTAGTGCAAGTGGGAGACTGTTGGAAATATGCCCTAGAGGCAATAATAAAATGGTTATTATTATATTTCCTTGTTCATGATAATTGTCTATTGTTCATGCTATAATTGTATTGACCGGAAACCGTAATACATGTGTGAATACATAGACCACAACATGTCCCTAGTGAGCCTCTAGTTGACAAGCTCATTGATCAACAGATGGTCATGGTTTCCGGACTATGGACATTGGATGTCATTGATAACGGGATCACATCATTAGGAGAATGATGTGATGGACAAGACCCAATCCTAAGCATAGCACAAGATCGTGTAGTTCGTCTGCTAAAGCTTTTCTAATGTCAAGTATCATTTCCTTAGACCATGAAATTGTGTAACTCCCGGATACCGTAGGAATGCTTTGGGTGTACCAACCGCCACAACATAACTGGGTGGCTCTAAAGGTGCACTACAATTATCTCCGAAAGTGTCTGTTGGGTTGGCATGAATCGAGACTGGGATTTGTCACTCCGTATGACGGAGAGGTATCTCTGGGCCCACTCGGTAATGCATCATCATAATGATCTCAATGTGACTAATTAGTTGGTCACGGGATCATGCATTACAGAACGAGTAAAGTGACTTGCCGGTAACGAGATTGAACGAGGTATTGGGATACCGCCGATCGAATCTCGGGCAAGTAACGTACCGATTGACAAAGGGAATTGTATACGGGATTGCTTGAATCCTTGACATTGTGGTTCATCCGATGAGATCATCGTGGAACATGTGGGAGCCAAAATGGGTATCTAGATCCCGCTGTTGGCTATTAGCCGGAGAGATGTCTCGGTCATGTCTGCATGATTCCCGTACCCGTAGGGTCTACACACCTAAGGTTCGATGACGCTAGGGTTATGGGGAAAGTTTGTACGTGGTTACTGAATGTTGCTCGGAGTCCCAGATGAGATCCCGGATGTCACGAGGAGTTCCGGAATGGTCCGGGGATAAAGATTTATATATGGGAAGTCCTTATTTGGTCGCCGGGAGTGTTCGGGGGTTTATCGGTATTGTACCAGGACCACCGAAAGGGTTTGGGGGTTTATCGGTATTGTACCAGGACCACCGAAAGGGTTCCGGGGGTCCACCGGGAGGGTCCACCTGCCCCGGAGGGCCCTATGGGCTGAATATGGAGGGGAACCAGCCCCTAGGTGGGCTGGGCGCCAAAACCCCCCTAGGGCCCATGCGCCTAGGGTTTGGGGAAGACCCTAAAGGGGGCGCCCCCCTTGGCTTGGGGGGCAAGCCGCCCCCCTTGGCCGCCACCCCCCCTCTAGATCCATCTGGAGGGGGCCGGCCCCCCTCTCACTTGCCCCTATAAATAGAGGGGAGGAGGGAGGGCTGCCACACCACATCGAAGGCGCAGCCCTCCCCCTCTCCAAAACCTCCTCCTCCTTCCGCGGTGCTTGGCGAAGCCTTGCTGAAGTACCACGCTGCTCCAACACCATCACGCCATCGTGCTGCTGCTAGAGTTGTCTTCCCCAACCTCTCCCTCCTCCTTGCTGGATCAAGGCGTGGGAGACGTCACCGGGCTGCACGTGTGTTGAACGCGGAGGCGCCATTCTTCGGTGCTAATATCGGAATCGACCGCGATCTGAATCGCTACGTGTACGACTCCTCCAACCTCGTTCTTCTAACGCTTCCGTTTCGCGATCTTCAAGGGTATGAAGATGCACTCCCCTCTCTCTCGTTGCTAGTCTCTCCATAGATTGATCTTGGTGATGCGTAGAAATTTTTTAATTTCTGCAACGATCCCCAACACATAGATGGATCGCTGGAGCTTGCACATCTTGTTAGTACCATTAGGATCGACAAAACCTTCTGGTTGCATCATATAAAACTCTTCTATAATAAATATCCATATAAGGAATGCAGTTCTGACATCCATTTGCCAGATTTCATAAAATATGGCAACTGCTTACATGATTCAGACGGATTTAAGCATCGCTACAGTTGAGAAAATCTCATTGTAGTCAACACTTTGAACTTGTTGAAAACCTTTTGCGACAAGTCGAGCTTTGTAGATAGTAACACTACTATCAGTGTCCGTCTTCCTCTTGAAGATCCATTTATTTTCTATGGCTTGCCGATCATCGGGCAAGTCCACCAAAGTCCACACTTTGTTCACATACATGGATCCTATCTCAGATTTCATGGCCTCAAGCCATTTCGCGGAATCTGGGCTCATCATCGCTTCCTCATAGTTCGTAGGTTCATCATGGTCTAGTAACATGACTCCCAGAATAGGATTACCGTACCACTCTGGTGCGGACCATACTCTGGTTGACCTACGAGGTTCGGTAGTAACTCGATCTGAAGTTTCATGATCATCATCATTAACTTCTTCACTAAATGGTGTAGGAATCACTGGAACTGATTTCTGTGATGAACTACTTTACAATTCGGGAGAAGGTACAATTACCTCATCAGTTCTACTTTCCTCCTACTCACTTATTTCGAGAGAAACTCCTTCTCTAGAAAGGATCCATTCTTAGCAATGAATATCTTGCCTTCGGATCTGTGATAGAAGGTGTACCCAACAGTTTCCTTTGGGTATCCTATGAAGATGCACTACTCCGATTTAGGTTCAAGCTTATCAGGTTAATTTTTTTTTCACATAAGCATCGCAGCCCCAAATTTTAAGAAACGACAGCCTACGTTTCTTGCCAAACCATAGTTCATACGGTGTCGTCTCAACGGATTTTGATAGTTCCCTGTTTAAAGTGAATACAGCTGTATCTAATGCATAACCCCAAAATGATAGGGTAAATTGGTAAGAGACATCATAGATCGCACCATATCCAATAAAGTGCGGTTACGACGTTAAGACACACCATTATGCTGTGGTGTTCCAGGTGGCATGAGCTGTGAAACTATTCCACATTGTTTTAAATGAACGCCAAACTCATAACTCAAATACTCTCCTCCATGATCAGATAGTAGAAACTTTTGTTTTCTTGTTATGATGATTCTCCACTTCACTCTAAAATTCTTTGAACTTTTCAAATGTTTCATACTTGTGTTTCATTAAGTAGATATACTCATATCTGCTTAAATCATCTGTGAAGGTCAGAAAATAAGGATACCCGCCACGAGAATCAACACTCATTGGACCGCATACATCGGTATGTATTATTTCCAATAAGTCACTAGCTCGTTCCATTGTTCTGGAGAACGGAGTTTTAGTCATCTTGCCCATAAGGCACGGTTCGCAAGTATCAAATGATTCATAATCAAGTGATTCCAAAAGTCCATCTTTATGGAGTTTCTTCATGCGCTTTATACCGATATGACCCAAACGGCAGTGCCACAAATAAGTTGCGCTATCATTATCAACTTTGCATCTTTTTGGCATCAATATTATGAATATGTGTATTACCACGATCGAGATTCAATAAACCATCTACATTGGGTGTATGTCCATACAAGGTTTTATTCATGTAAACAGAATAACAATTATTCTCTGTGTTAAATGAATAACCGTATTGCAATAAACATGATCTAATCATATTCATGCTCAACGCAAACACCAAATAACATTTATTTAGGCTCAACACTAATCCCAAAAGTATAAGGAGTGTGCGATGATTATCATATCAATCTTGGAACTACTTCCAACACACATCATCACTTCACCCTCAACTAGCTAGTCTTTGTTTATTCTGTAACTCCTGTTTCGAGTTACTAATATTAGCAATCGAACAAGTATCAAATACCCAGGGGATAATATGAACACTAGTAAGGTACACATCAATAACCTGTATGTCAAATATACCTTTGTTCACTTTGCCATCCTTCTTAACCGCCAAATGTTTGGGGCAGTTCCGCTTCCAGTGACCATTTCCTCTGCAGTATAATCACTCAGTTTCAGGCTTAGGTCGAGCTTTGGGCTACTTCACGGGAGTGACAACTTGCTTTCCATTCTACTTAAAGTTCCCTTTCTTTCCCTTTGCCCTTTTCTTTAAACTAGTGGTCTTGTCAATCATCATCACTTGATGCTCTTTCTTGATTTCTACCTTCGTCGATTTCAGCATCACAAAGAGCTCGGGAATCGTTTTCGTCATCCCTTGCATACTATAGTTCATCACAAAGTTCCAGTAACTTGGTGATGATGACTAGAGAACTATGTCAATCACTATCTTATCTGGAAGATTAACTCCCACTTGATTCAAGCGATTGTAATACCCAGACAATCTGAGCACATGCTCATTGCCTGAGCTATTCTCCTCCATCTTTTATCTATAGAACTTGTTGGAGACTTCATATCTCTCAACTCGGGCATTTGCTTGAAATATTAACTTCTACTCCTGGAACATCTCATATGGTCCATGACGTTTCAAAATGTCTTTGAAGTCCCGATTCTAAGCCGTAAAGCATAGTGCACTAAACTATCAAGTAGTTATCATATTGAGCTAGCCAAACGTTCATAACGTCTGCATCTGCTCCTGCTCCTGCAATGGGTCTGTTACCTAGCAGTGCATCAAGGACATAATTCTTTTGTGCAGCAATGAGGATAAACCTCAGATCATGGACCCAGTCCGCATCATTGCTACTATCATCTTTCAACTTAGTTTTCTCTAGGAACATATAAAAAACATAGGGAAGCTACAACACGAGCTATTGATCTACAACATAATTTGCAAAATACTATCAGGACTAAGTTCATGATAAATTAAAGTTCAATTAATCATATTACTTAAGAACTCCCACTTAGATAGACATCCCTCTAGTCATCTAAATGATCACATGATCCATATCAACTAAACCATGTCCGATCATCACGTGAGATGGAGTACTTTTCAATGGTGAACATCTCTATGTTGATCATATCTACTATATGATTCACGCTCGATCTTTTGGTCTCCAGTGTTCCGAGGCCATGTCTGCATATGCTAGGCTCGTCAAGTTTAACCCGAGTATTCCGCATGTGCAAAACTGGCTTGCACCCGTTGTATGTGAACGTAGAGCTTATCACACCCGATCATCACATGGTGTCTCAGCACGAAGAATTGCCGCAACGGTGCATACTCAGGGAGAACACTTATACCTTGAAATTTTAGTAAAGGGTCATCTTATAATGCTACCGCCGTACTATGCAAAATAAGATGCATAAAAGATAAGCATCACATGCAATCAAAATATGTGACATGATATGGATATCATCATCTTGTGCTCATGATCTCCATCACCGAAGCATCGTCATGATCTCCATCGTTACCAGCTTGACACCTTGATCTGCATCGAAGCATCGTTGTCGTCTCGCCAACTATTGCTACCACGACTATCGCTACCGCTTAGTGATAAAGTAAAGCAATTACATGGCGATTGCATTTCATAAAATAAAGCGACAACCATATGGCTCCTGCCAGTTGCCGATAACTCTGTTACAAAACATGATCATCTCATACAACAATTTATATCATGTCATGTCTTGACTATATCACATCACAACAAGCCATGCAAAAACAAGTTAGACGTCCTCTACTTTGTTGTCGCAAGTTTTACGTGGCTGCTACGGGCTTCTAGCAAGAACCGTTCTTACCTACGCATCAAAACCACAACGATTTTTCGTCAAGTGTGTTGTTTTAACCTTCAACAAGGACCTGCCGTAGTCAAACTCGATTCATCTAAAGTTGGAGAAACTGACAGCCGCAAGCCACCTGTGTGCAAAAGCACGTCAGTAGAACCAGTCTCATGAACGCGGTCATGTAATGTCGGTCCGGGCCGCTTCATCCAACAATACCGCCGAATCAAAGTAAGACGTGGGTGGTAGGCAGTATGACTATTATCGCCCACAACTCTTTGTGTTCTACTCATGCATATATCATCTACGCATAGACCTGGCTCGGATGCCACTGTTGGGGAACATAGTAATTCAAAATTTTCCTACGATCATGCAAGATCTATCTAGGAGATGCATAGCAACGAGAGGGGAGAGTGTGTTCACGTACCCTCATAGATCAAAAGCGGAAGCGTTTAGTTAATGCGGTTGATGTAGTCGAACGTCTTCACGATCCAACCGATCCAAGTACCGAACGTACGGCACCTCCGTGCTCAGCACACCTTCAGCTCGATGACGTCCCTCGAGCTCTTGATCCAGTTGAGGACGAGGGAGAGTTCCGTCAGCACGACGGCGTGGCAACGGTGTTGATGATGTTACCGGCGCAGGGCTTCGCCTAAGCACTAGGACGACATGACCGAGGTGTGTAACTGTGGAGGGGGCACCGCACACAGCAAAGAGAACAACAATTGTGCTTTGAGGTGCCCCTGCCCCCGTATATAAAGGAGGGAGGAGGAGGAGGCCGGCCTAGGAGGGGCGCGCCTATAGGGGAAGTCCAACTAGGATTCCCAATCCTAGTTGGAGTCCCCTTCCTTTTCCAAGAGAGGGAGAGAGAGGGAAAGAGGTGGAAAGGGAGAAGGAAAGAGGGGGTGGCGCCGCCCCCTCCTAGTCCAATTAGGACCAGCCAAGGGGGGGGGGGGGTGCGCGGCCACCTGCGGCCCTCCTCTCCTTTTCACTAAAGCCCAATAAGGTCCATTACTTTCCCCCGGGGGGTTCCGGTAACCTCCCGGTACTCCGAAAAATGCCCGAACCTCTCCGAAACCTTTCCGGTGTCCGAACATAGCCTTCCAATATATAAATATTTATCTCTAGACCATTTAGAGACTGCTCGTCATGTCCGTCATCTCATCCGGGACTCCGAACAAACTTCGGTCATCAAAAACACATAACTCATAATACAAATCGTCATCGAACGTTAAGCGTGCGGAACCTATGGGTTCGAGAACTATATAGACATGATCGAGACACATCTCCGATCAATAACCAATAGCGGAACCTGGATGCTCATATTGGCTCCCACGTATTTTATGAAGATCTTTATCGGTCAAACTGCATAACAACATACGTTGTTCCCTTTGTCATCGGTATGTTACTTGCCCGAGATTCGATCGTCGGTATCATCATACCTAGTTCAATCTCGTTACCGGCAAGACTCTTGACTTGTTCCGTAATGCTTCAACTCGCAACTAACTCATTAGTCACATTGCTTGCAAGGCTTATAGTGATGAGCATTACCGAGAGGACCCAGAGATACCTCTCCGATACACGGAGTGACAAATCCTAATATCGATCTATGCCAACCCAACAAACACCTTCGGAGACACCTGTAGAGCATCTTTATAATCACCCAGTTACGTTGTGACATTTGATAGCACACAAGGTGTTCCTCCGGTATTCGGGAGTTGCATAATCTCATAGTCTGAGGAACATGTATAAGTCATGAAGAAAGCAGTAGCAATGAAACTGTAACGATCATAATGCTAAGCTAACGGATGGGTCTTGTCCATCACATCATTCTCCTAATGATGTGATCCCGTTCATCAAATGGCAACACATGTCTATGGTTAGGAAACATAACCATCTTTGATAAACGAGCTAGTCAAGTAGAGGCATACTAGGGACACTATGTTTTGTCTATATATTCACACATGTACTAAGTTTCCAGTTAATACAATTCTAGCATGAATAATAAACATTTATCATGATAAGGAAATATAAATAAAAAGTTTATTATTGCCTCTAGGGCATATTTCCTTAATCTGTCACTCAAGCAACCCACTATAAGCAAATCATGAACATATTGCAACACCCTACAGCGGGAATCCCCGACGCTTGCGCGACACGGAGGGCACACTAGGACAACAACAAAATAAAACATACAACTCATATTAATCTAGATCATCAATCAACCCAAAGACAAAAGATATCTACTCAAAACATCATTGGATGGCAACACATCATTGGATCATGGCATAAAGCACCATGTTCAAGTAGGAATTACAGCAGGGTGCGGGAGAGTGGACCGTCTAAAAGATATGAGGATGGTGATGATGATGGTGACGTTGATGAAGACGATCACCGTGGCGATGATTCCCCTCCCGATGGCACTCCGGCGCCACCGAGAGAGGAAGAGAGTTTCTCCCCTTGTGCTTCTTCCTCCACGGCGTCCCCCTGGATGGGGAGAGGTTCCCCCTCTGGTCCTTGGCCTTCATGGCGACGAGGGCCCCTCCGGGATCCTTCCCCATGGTCTCCGGTGATGATGGCCCTCTCCGGCTGGGTGCCAGAGAGGGCATAGATTGATTTCTCGTGGCTACAGAGGCTTGCGGCGGCAGAACTTCCGATCTAGGTTATTTTCTGGAGGTTTCAGGATTTATAGGAGAGGTTGGCATCGAGAACAAGTTAGGGGGCCCCACGGAGAGTCCACAAGGCAGGGGGCGCGCCCTAGGGGGGGCGCGCACCCTCCACCCTCGTGGGGCCCATGGGGCTCCCCTCCGATAACTCTTCGTTCCAGTACTATTTATATTTTCCAGAAAAAATCTCCGTTGATTTTCAGCGCATTCCGAGAACTTTTATTTCTACACAAAACAACACCACGATAGTTCTGCTCAAAACAGCGTCAGTCCAGGTTAGTTCTAATAAAATCATACCAAAATCATATAAAACTATTGTAAACATGGCAAAAATACTTCATAAATTATAGATACATTGGAGACGTATCAGCATCCCCAAGCTTAATTCCTGCTCATCCTCGAGTAGGTAAATGATAGATGAAATAATTTATGAGTGTGAATGCTAGCAAGTGCTTAAGTTTGATCAATGATAGTTTCAATCACTTTTTCTTGCATCATTATATATCATAACAGTAGCTCAACTCATAAAACTTCTCATGATCAAGTAACAAGCTATTCAGATGTTAAAGTATAGATCATAAACTTTCTTGAAAACTAAGAAGCCATGCTCTTAGTCATCAAACAATTGCAATTCATCTTATTTCAGGAAGGGTCTATGTAAGAGCTTTGATTCAGCAAACTCCACATACTCAACTATCATTTAATCTTTCACAATTGCTAACACTCATGTGATATTTATGGGTTCAAAGTTTTAAGCGGACGCAGAGAAAGATAGGGGCTTATAGTTTCGCCTCCCAACCTTTTACCTCAAGGGTAATGTCAACAATAATACTTTATGAAAACCTACATCCAGGTGGATATATAGATCCGGATCGCTCCAACACAAAGTGCTTGCCAAAGGAAAAAAGTGTAAAAAGGAAAGGTTATGATCACCATGACTCTTGTAAGGGTAGAAGATAAAAGTAAAAGATAGGCCCTTCGCAGAGGGAAGCAGAGGTTGTCATGCGCTTTTATGGTTGGATGCACCAAATATTAATGCAAAAGAACGTCACTTTATATTGCTGCTTGTGATAAGGACCTTTATTATGCAGTCTGTCGCTTTTATTTCTTCCCTATCACAAGTTCGTATAAAGCTTATTTTCTTCGTACTAATAGATCATACATATTTAGAGAGCAATTTTTATTGCTTGCACCGATGACAACTTACTTGAAGGATCTTACTCAATCCATATGTAGGTATGGTGGACTCTCATGACAAAACTGGTTTAAGGGATGTTTGGAAGCACAACTAGTATTTCTACTTGGTGCAAAGAATTTGGCAAGCATGAGAGGGAAAGGCAAACTCAACATGTTGGATGATCCAAGACAATATAACGTCTATTCGGATGTAGGAAAACATAACCCATTAAGTTGTCTTCCTTGTTCAACATCAACTTTTTAGCATGTTATATTTTAGTGTGTGCTCACAATTACAAAAGATGTCGAAGATAGTATATTTATATGTGAAACCTCTCTTCCTTCAATATTCGTTCATGAATTGTTCAAGTGACCAGTTATGCGTTTGCTAACTTTCAATAAGTTTGCCACCTATACTTATTATGTGTGAAGTCATTACTCCCCATGTTATAAGCATATGAAATATATATAAATTCAGATTTATGATATTCAATAGATTCAACCATTTACTCCTAAGATATACGTGAAGCACGTGAGTAAATGACAAACTACTCCAAAAAGATATAAGTGAAGAACAATGAGTAGTCAAATAATTAACTAGCCATGGGAGGTTTCTTTTTCATTCAAGATTTCAGATCCAAGATTTCATTCAAACAGCAAGTAAAATTGAAAATATGCTCCAAGCAAAACACATATCATGTGACGATTAAAAATATAGCTCCGAGTAAGGTATACCGATAGTTTTGAAGACGAAAGAGGGGATGCCTTCCGGGGCATCCCCAAGCTTAGGCGCTTGAGTCTTCCTTGAATATTACCTTGGGGTGCCTTGGGAATCCCCAAGATTATGGTCTTTCCACTCCTTATTCTCCTCGTATCGATATCTCACCCAAAGCTTGAAAACTTCAATCACACAAAACTTAATGGAACTTCGTGAGATGGGTTAGTATGATAAAGAGTAAACCATTCACTTTGGTACTGTCAAAGATAAGATTCATAATTTTTATCACACAATTCCTACTGTACCATATCATTTCTACAATTTGTATTGAGAAATATAAGCCATAGAAACTAGAAAACAAGCAAACTATGCAATGAAAACAGAATCTGTCAGAAATAGAACAGTCTGTAATGATCTGAACATAAACCATACTTCTTCTACTCCAAAAATTATGAAGTAATTTGGTGGACGTGAGGAATTTGTCTATTAATCTTCTGCAAAAAGAATCAACTCAAAATCACTCTTATGTAAAAAAGTACAGCTAATCTCGTGAGCACAAAGTTTCTATTTTTTACAGCAAGATCACATTAACTTTCACCCAAGTCTTCCCAAAGGTCTTACTTGGCACTTTATTGAAACAAAAGCTATAAAACATGATTACTACAGTAACTTAATCATGTGAACACACAAAAACAGTAAGGGTAAATATTGGGCTGTCTCCCAACAAGTGCTTTTCTTTAATGCCTTTTAGCTAGGCATGATGATTTCAATGATGCTCACATAAAAGATAAGAATTGAAACATAGAGAGAGCATCATGAAGAATATGACAAGCACATTTAAACCTAACCCACTTCCTATGACTAGGGATTTTGTGAGCACACAATTTATAGGAACAAGAATCAACTAGCATAGGAAGGCAAAACAAGTATAACTTCAAAACTTTAAGCACATAGAGAGGAAACTTGATATTATTGCAACTCCTACAGGCATATATTCCTCCCTCTTTTCAGTAGCATCATGAATGAATTCAAAAATATAACCGTCACATAAAGCATTCTTTTCATGATCTACAAGAATAGAAATTTTACTACTCTCCACATAAGCAAAATTCTTCTCATTCGGAATAGTGGGAGCAAACTTAACAAAATAACTGTCATGTGAGGCACAATCCAGTTGAAAATTAGAATGATGACGACAAGTTTCATGGTTAACATATTCCCTTATAGCATACATCTCATCACAATAACAATCATAGGTAGCAACTTTTGTTCTCATAATCAATTGGAACCTCTTCCGAAATAGTGGAATCATTACTAACTAAAGTTGACACTCTTCCAAACCCACTTTCGATGATAGTATGATTCATAATCCAAAAGATATAAGTGAAGATCATGGAGCATTCTACAATTAATATAGACTAACCAATATCCAAGCTCAAAATATATAAGTGAAGCACACGAAGCATTCTATAAAACCATACTCAAAAGATTTAAGTGAAGCACAAAGAGCATTCTATAAGATCATACTCAAAAGATATAAGTGAAGCACATGAAGCATTCTATAAATCAATGAAGGGCTATCTCATACTAGCATGGTTCCTAAAGAAAAAAACACAAAGGACACAAATCATGTGAACAGGACAAAAACCTGAGGTATACCGATAATTGTTGAAGAAGAAAGATGGGATGCCAACCGGGGCATCCCCAAGCTTAGATGCTTTAGTATCCTTGAAATATTTACTTGGGGTGCCTTGGGCATCCCCAAGCTTGAACTCTTGCCTCTCTTTATTCTTCTCACATCGGTAACTCCTTGTTCTTCAAACACTTCATCCACACAAAACTTAACAAAAACTTCGTGAGATCTGTTAGTATAATAAAGCAAATCACTACCTTTAGGTACTGTTGTAAACTCATTCCAATTTCATATTAGCACTATATCTACTGTATTCCAACTTCACCATGGTTCATACCCCCCAATAGTACCCATAGATTCATCAAAATAAGCTAACAACACATACAAAACAGAATCTGTCAAAAACAGGACAGTCTGTAGTAATCTGGAAATTTCGTATACTTCTGTAACTCAAAAACAAATATGAAAATTTAAACAAATTGTACATAAGTACTGTGCAAAAAGTTTCAGACCCATTTGACTTTCCAGTAAAAAAATGTAAATTCACGCGCTACAGCCAAAATTTCTGTTTTTGTACTGCACATAGTAAACAAGCAATCTAATCATCCTAAGACAAAAGCTTGGCACACTATTTTTATAATACAATGGATATATACAAGGTGATAATTATTTTCAGAGAAACTTTCATGAAAAATTCTACATTGTTTCCATGAGCATGAACACAAGTGTTCAAGGTCAACCCTCACTTCTCCAATTCATAACTTTCCAATCACTTCTCTTTTTGAAAAACTTTTAAGGCATATGAGGCAAGTGAATCTTTTTATATTTTAATTCTTTTAAATTTTTTTGTATGTTTCACCCACAACTAAACATAAACAAAAGGGAAAACAAAATCTACTTAGTGAAGAAAGCAAACAAGCATACACGAAAATATCAACCCCACACTATTGCTCCCGGGCAACGGCGCCAGAAAAGAGCTTGATAATCCCCAAGTGCAGGGAATCATTGTAGCGATTCCCAAAGGTGGAAGTGATAAGTATGGAGTGTAGAACCCACAAGGAGCTAAAGGTAAGATCAATATTCTCTCAAGTCCTATCTGCCACTGATACGACTCTATGTACACCGAACGTTTAGTTCCCACTAGAAACGAGAAAGAAACTATGTTGTGGGTATGAAGTGGATAACTTTGCATGGCATCGGAGAGCTAAAATATAAAATTAGGTGCTGTTATCATAAAGTTAGAATATATTACAAATATTATAAATAGCGAGTGTGGAATAATGATGGGTCGGTGTGCGGAATTATCTTGGGCAATTGTTAACAAGACCGGTAATCACTATTGCAATTTCATATGAGGGAGAGGCATAAGTTAACATGCTTTCTCTTCTTCGATCATATGCACTTATGATTAGAACTCTAGCAAGCATCCGCAACTACTAAAGATCATTAAGGTAAAACCCAACCATAGCATTAACATATCAAGTCCCATTTATCCCGTACGCAACAACCCCCTTACTCGGGTTTATGCTTCTGTCACTCAAGCAACCCACTATAAGCGAATCATGAATGTATTGCAACACCCTACAGCGGGAATCCCTCACGCTTGCACGACACGGAGGGCATAATAGGACAACACCAAAATAAAACATACAACTCATACCAATCTAGATCATCAATCAACCCAAAGACAAAAGATATCTACTCAAAACATCATAGGATGGCAATATATCATTGGATCATAATATGTGGCATAAAGCACCATGTTCAAGTAGGGATTACAGCGGGGTGCGGGAGAGTGGACCGCGTAAAAGAGATGAGGATGGTGATGATGATGGAGACGTTGATGAAGACGATCACCGCGGCGATGATTCCTCTCCCGATGGCACTCCGGCGCCACCGAGAAAGAGGAAGAGAGGTTCTCCCCCTTGTGCTTCTTCCTCCATGGCCTCCCACTACTAGAGAAAACCTTATACACAGAAATTTAGCAACAACGCGGGTCAAAAAAGGGCACTAGTGCTAGATAGCAGTAGCGGTTGAGAAAAAACCGCGTTACACGTCCATTTTGCATCATGCTTTTATATCGATATTTATTGCATTATGGGCTGTTATTACAAGTTATGTCACAATACTTATGGCTATTCTCTCTTATTTTACAAGGTTTATCACGAAGAGGGAGAATGCCGGCAGCTGGGATTCTGGCTGGAAAAGGAGCAAATATTCGAAACCTATTCTGCATAGCTCCAAAAGTCCTGAAACTCCACGAAAGTCATTTTTGGAATTTATAAGAATTATTGAGCGAAAGAAGTACCAGAGGGGGCCCACACCCTGGCCAGGAGGGTGGGCGGCGCGCCCTCCCTTACTGGGCGCGCCCCTGTCTCCTGGGCCCCCTAGTGGCCGTCTGGTGCCCCTCTTCTGCTATATGAAGGCTTTTACCCTGGAAAAAATAATAAGCAAGCTTACGGGACGAAACTCCGCCGCCACGAGGCGGAACCTTAGCGGAACCAATCTAGGTCTCCGGCGGAGCTGTTCTGCCGGGGAAACTTCCCTCCGGCAGGGGGGAATCATCACCATCGTCATCACCAACGATCCTCTCATCAGGAGGGGGTCAATCTCCATCAGCATCTTCACCAGCACCATCTCCTGTCAAAACCCTAGTTCATCTCTTGTATCCAATCTTGTATCAAAACCACAAATTGGTACCTGTGGGTTGCTAGTAGTGTTGATTACTCCTTGTAGTTGATGCTAGTTGGTTTATTTGGTGGAAGATCATATGTTCAGATCCTTAATGCATATTAATACTCCTCTGATCATGAACATGAATATGCTTTGTGAGTAGTTACGTTTTTTCCTGAGGACATGGGTGAAGTCTTGCTATTAGTAGTCATGTGAATTTGGTATTCGTTCGATATTTTGATGAGATGTATGTTGTCTCTCCTCTAGTGGTGTTATGTGAACGTCGACTACATGACACTTCACCATTATTTTGGGCCTAGAGGAAGGCATTTGGTAGTAATAAGTAGATGATGGGTTGCTAGAGTGACAGAAGCTTAAACCCTAGTTTATGCGTTGCTTTGTAAGGGGCTGATTTGGATCCACTAGTTTAATGCTATGGTTAGGTTTACCTTAATACTTCTTTTGTAGTTGCGGATGCTTGCAATAGGGGTTAATCATAAGTGGGATTCTTGTCCAAGTAAGGGCAGTACCAAGCACCGGTCCACCCACATATCAAATTATCAAAGTACCGAACGCGAATCATATGAGCGTGATGAAACTGGCTTGACGATAATTCCCATGTGTCCTCGGGAGCGCTTTTCTCATTATAAGAAATTGTCTAGGCTTGTCCTTTTCTACAAAAAGGATTGGGCCACCTTGCTGCACTTTATTTACTTTCATTGCTTGTTATCCGTCACAAATTACCTTATCACAAAACTATCTATCATCTACAATTTCAGTGCTTGGAGAGAATACCTTACTGAAAACCGCTTGTCATTTCCTTCTGCTCCTCGGTGGATTCGACACTCTTACTTATCGAAAGGACTATGATAGATCCCCTATACTTGTGGGTCATCACGACTCTTTTCTGGCGCCATTGCCGGGGAGTGAAGCGCCTTTGGTGAGTGGAACTTGGTAAGGAAACATTTATATAGTGTGCTGAAATTTTCTGTCATTAGTTACTATGGAAACTAATCCTTTCACGGGCATCTTCGCCCCGACCAGTAGAGCAAAGAATTTCTCCTCAACCTTCTGGACCTATTGAAAATGTTCACTTTGAGATTCCTTCGGGTATGATAGAGAAACTGCTAGCTAATCCCTTTGCAGGAGATGGAACATTGCATCCCGATTTACACCTTATCTTTGTGGATGAAGTTTGTGGATTATTTAAGCTTGCAGGTATTCCCGATGATGTTGTTAAGAGGAAGGTCTTTCCTTTATATTTGAAGGGAGATGCATTGACATGGTATAGGCTATGTGATGATACGGGATCTTGGAACTATAAACGATTGAAAATGGAATTTCACCAGAAGTTCTATCCTATGCATCTTGTTCATTGTGATCGTAATTACATATATAAATTCTGGCCTCGCGAAGGAGAAAGCATCGCTCAAGCTTGGGGGAGGCTTAAGTCAATGTTATATTCATGCCCCAATCATGAGCTCTCAGGAGAAATGATTATTCAAAAAATTTATGCTCGGCTTTCTGACAACAATCGCACCATGCTCGATACTTCCTGTGCTGGTTCTTATATGCTGAAGACTACTGAATTCAAGTGGGATTTATTGGAAAGAATTAAACGCAACTCTGAAGATTGGGGTTCCGACGATGGTAAGGAGTCAGGCATGACACCTAAGTTTGATTGTGTTAAATCTTTTATGGACACCGATGCTTTTCGTGGATTTAGCGCTAAATATGGACTTGACTCTGAGATAGTAGCTTCTTTTTGTGAATCTTTTGCTGCTCACGTTGATCTCCCTATGGAGAAGTGGTTTAAATATAATCCTCCCACTCAAGTAAAAGTAGTTGCACCTATTACAGTTGAAGAAAATACTATCACTTATAATGATCCTATTGTTCCTACTACTTATTGTCGGGTGGTAGGTGCGACATATGCCAATGGGTGGCTTATCATTGTGGGAGCCAGTAAGACGTCGCCGGTGCCTGGAAACGGGATAAGGCGAAGACATGCACGCCGGCGAATCTTACCCAGGTTCGGGGCTCTCCGTGGAGATAACACCCCTAGTCCTGCTCTGCGGGGTCTCCGCATGATCACTAGATCAACACAAGTGGTTCCATGAGCTGTTTGGCCAGAGGAATAAGAAGGGCAAGGCTAGCTCTTCTCTTCTCTCTATGTGGTGTCTGAAACTCTAAGAGATCAACCCTTTGCATGGGTGCCCCGGGGGGTTTATATAGGCCTACCCCCCAGGGGTACAATGGTAATCCGGCTGGATGCGGGTCCTAGCCGTCAGTGTCCGTATTCACCGGCTTCTCCGCCGGCCGCTGGGGCCCGCCGACTGGTGGGTCCCGCCGGCTGCCGACCTCTTCGCCGACAGGCCGGCCCCACCGCCTGGGGGTCTTGCCGGCGGCTAGTTACTGTAGCCTCGCCCCTGATGACGAGGGCTTTGCCGAGGAAAGCATGGCTACAGTGCCGCCACCTGGCGGGTTCTCACTGTAGCCTTACCTCGTCTTGTCTCCTTAATGATGCACATACTTCGAGGGAGTGAGGTAGCCGGCTATTGGGAGCCGGCTACACCCCAGGCCGACTAGGGGAGGCCTGGCCGTCTTCGAGCATCTCTCTGGCTGAAGGGGCCCGCCGCCCGCGGGCCGTACTGACAGCCTGTCGTGGGTGGTGTCATGGTCAACATGGCAACAGTGCCGTGCCGGACGGGGGATGGCCGACCCGTATGGTATACTGTGGTCATGCGTGCTCCGGGATTCGGGGGAGGCAGGCTTTACTATAGCCACGCCCCGTCTCGTCACCGTTATGTGGGTGCAGTCCTTGAGGGTGCACTCTTGGCCGCTTGCCGGGAGCCAGTCTTCTTGTGGCCGGCATCGTGGAGCCGGTCTTCTTGTGGCCGGCTTCTTGGTGTCGGCCTTCTCGTGGCTCTCTTCGGGAGGGTTTTTAGGGCCGGGTCGCCTTCCAGTAGTCGCCCTGTGAGACAGCCGGCCAGGGGGAGGCAGCCCTGTGCTTTGGGTGCTTGAAGGCTCGATCGGCCCGATAATTTTTGAAGAGCCAGGGGGAGTCGGTTAGGCTACCCGTGGTCATTTACTCCGACAGTAGTCCCCGAAGCTGGTTGGGCTTCGTGCCTGAAAGGAGGACGAGAAGCTCAATCAGCTTCCTATCTTGAAGACCCAGCAGCTAGGAGCCGGCTTTGATCAGGTGCGCCGTCTTGCCGCCCGCACGCCACGTGGTGCCATCCGGCTGGGATAGCCTACCAGCCCACGCGCGCGACGGGACGCCGCCCCAGGCCTGTGCCCGCCACTTCCACGCCTAGGCCTAGGTGTAGATCTTCTATGGCCCAAGACGGGCCGTTCGCCTTCCAATGGCAGTTTCCGCATGCCGTTAGGGTGCAATAATCGCGGGACGTGGGGGAGTGGGCGCAGTTAATCCCACGTCCTCCCCTACGCCTCGCCTCCTCGTCTTAGCCGCACGAGGCTAAAAATAGGGGGAGGAGGGGGAGCGGCAGACGCTTGCACGCTCGCCCTCGCTCCGCCATCTTCTTCTTCTTCCTCTCCGTTGCTGCAGCCCCTCGCCGCCGCGCCGTCCCTCTAGTCGTCGCACTCCCCCGGAGCTTCGCCGCCGCGGGGCCGTGGTTTCTCCGTCGCCGCGCCTTTTTCCTCGGCTACATGCCCTCATGTCGCGCGACGGAGACTGGGATGGCTCCAACGTCCACGCGGACCACATCGACTTCCTCCGCAAGACGCGGCGGCTGCCCAGCAGGGATCATGTGCGGGTCCGTCTCACGCCGGAGAGGGAATTCGCCGGCGCCGGAGGAGGGCGAGCGGGTAATCTTCCGCTCGCACTGCCTGCGCGGCCTTGGCCTGCCTGCGAGCGGCTTCTTCCGCTCCTTCCTCGAGTTCTACCAGCTCCAGCCGCACCACCTTACTCCAAACACAGTGGTGCTACTGTCTGCCTTCGTCACTTTGTGCGAGGGCTTCCTCGGCGTCCTTCCCACCCTCGAGCTCTGGGGGGAATTCTTCTAGTCCAAGCTCAGTACCGCCATGAGGGGCGTGCCGGCTCAGAGCGGCGCCTTCATCGCGGTGCGGAGGCCGGTATCCGGTAACCCTTTTCCTCCCATCACGCTGATCCAGTCGGTGAAGCTCTGGTAGAAATCCTACTTCTATGTGAGGAACGTCGCTCCGCAAGGCGACTTCGTCAACTTGCCAGCTTATGTAGCCGGCGCGCCGGCTGGTAGGCGGCCCCAATGGTCTTATCGGGCCAAAACGCTATCGCCTGCTGGAGCCGCCGCCGTCGCGCGACTCCGTGTAATGGTCCAGTCGGAGGGCCTGACCGGGCCCGACCTGCTGGCCGCCTTCGTGGCGCGCCGGGTGCTCCCGCTCCAAGGCCACCCTCATATGATTTGTCAAATGAGAGGCCAACTCGATCCAAGTCAGCTGTGTACCAAGGAGATGCCTCATGCAGAGATAGCTCACATGGTGAACTACCTTGCGAACTGCAAGCTCACCGACGAGTGGCAGTTTGGCAAGGGGCCGTACTCCCGTGCCAATCCCCCGCCTATGGTAAGCTTTCTTTTTCTTCTCTTCTTTACTTTTGTCACCAAGTTTCTCTTGGCCAACTCTGACCAGTCGGTTTGTCTTGACAGACCCCACTCCTTCGACCGGCAGCCGGGGCAGCAGGGGTGGAGCGCCAATAACTTCCAGACCGGACGACGCACAACTTGGACGACCCCGACTTGGGGGCGGCCGCTCTGGACTACGACACCGTGGGGGGAAGTGGCGAGGCAGGCGGCTCCGGGCTTGGAGCCAGCTTTGACGACTGGCCGGATGATGACGAGGCGGAAGTCGTCCCGCGCCGCCAGCCGGCGTCTGATCATGGCGCCGGTTCATCTGCCGCGCCGGCTGTACGAGGTGGCGCATAGAAGCACCGGGCCGCGCCGAGCCTATTCGGCAGTCGGCCGAAGAAGCCCAAGAGCGCGGCGGCAGTGACCAAGCGGGATGAGGCTGCCGTGAAGGCTGCCCGCTTCCGCAAGGTGGTGAAGCAGCCACAAGTGGTTTCGCCGTAAGTGTCAATTCTCTCGCGTATTCCTTCTTCTTTTTTGTTGATATTCTTCTGAGTCCTTGTCTTGTCTTATCAAACAGGGATCCGCTTTCTCTTGAGCGGACCGCTGCCGCCTCCGTAGTTGGAGCGGCGGGAGGATCTACAAGCGCCCGCTGCGTGGACCCCCATGCCGAGCTTCAAGCGGCGACGGAGCAGAACACGCGGGAGGCGCGGGAGGAGCGGGAGGCGGAGGAGCTGAGGGCGGCTGCTACCAAGGCGGCGCAGGAGACGGCGGAGGAGTCGGCGGAGGCGTAAGCCTGCGCAGCGGCCAAGGCCCAGGCGGAGGCTGCAGCCAGGGAAAGGGCGGCAGAGGCCCTGCGTAACCGGCCTCTGCAGCTTGTCGTCCCCCTGTGCGCTGTGGCGCCCGAGATCCCGGAGCCCCCGCCGGAGGAAGCCGGTGGCGACCAACCGGGAATGGAGAGGGAGCAGGACGACATCGTCGTCCGGGAGAGGGAGGCGGCACCGCCATCGCCGGCTGGGGCGGACCGAGGCAGCCGGCCTAGCGCGCCGACCGTGCAACCGGCTGGGGGCGAGCCGGCGGCGAGGGCAGACCTTGTGGTCCAGTCGCCATCGCGCCAGCGCGCGGGGAAGGCGACTTCGGCGCCGGACCCGCAGAAGGCCGTGGGCTCTAGCTCGTCGGCCGAGGATCTGGAGACGGCCAGCGCCAGCTCGGGGTGGACGCCAGGTGGTGGGACAGCCGTGCTGAACGTAGCGGCGCAAGAAGTCCGGCACCGGCTTCAATCCCAGGCCACCGTGCTAATGCAGTATACTCAAGAGTTCCTCGCGACACGGACGGACATTCGGGTGAGTCTTCCCTCTTTTTTGTTTCTTGATTTCTTCCGTGGGGGCGCGTCAGCGCAACCACTGGGTGTAGTCCCCGAGTTCCGAGTCGGCTGCTGTGCAGGCGGCTTGGAACTTCTTAGTAGACTTCGATTGCTATCTTGCTCTTATTCGCTCCTCTGTCCTATTTGTAGGACTATCACAACGTCCGCGCGGCTACCTTCAACTCCCAGGCCCGGGAGCTGAACCAGAAGACCGTTGATCTGACTGAGAGCCAGAGTAAGTGCTTCATCTTTTACCTCACGTGGGGGCGCGTCAGCGCACCCACTGGGTGTAGTCCCCGAGATTCGGGCCGGCTGCTGAGCAGTCGGGCCGGATCTTTCCTGGCGATTTCTTTCTTATTGCTTTTTTCTTCATTGCCATATCTGCAGAGGCCAATGCCGACCTAAGGGAGCAGTTGGGTGGGGCCCAGACCGCCCTTCGCGCGAAGGAAGCCGAGTGCAACGCCTTTGCTTAGGAGCGTGACCGCTTGGTCAAGATGCTGGCCGACCAGGAGGAGAGCCATAAGGCGGCCCTGAAGGCGGCGCAGGACAGCGAGGCCGCCCTCCAAGCCGAATACGAGACCAAGGCGGCCAGCTGGGCTGAGGCAAGGCAATCGCTGAGCGACGGCTATGGCCAGATCGAAGATTTGGTTGACGGTAGACCGCCTTCTTCTTCGTTCCTTTGCTTGCCGCCTGCCATTTGGTCCATTTTCTGACTTTGTGTTTTTTCTCTTCCTTTCTTACTTGTGCAGAGTACTTCCCTGGTTACTCTGTTGCCGCCATCATCGAGGCCCACCGCGAGGCGCAAAGGCAGGATGGAGCTGAGATTCGCACCGGATGCTCGCTGGTCGCTTGAGGAGCAGCTTCTGGCGATCCAAGCCCGCCTCCAGCCGGCTCACCGCATGCTCCGCCGTCTTTAGTGTGTTGGGGCGCAAGTGCTGGCCGCCTCTGGCCTGGCGAGGTGGTTCCCCATACCCCGAGTCGGACTGCCGACTGGATGGAGGTAGCGGTTGTCCGCTTCGAGGCCTGGAAAGCTTCTGCAGCTCGGTCAGGCGCCAGGCGGGCGCTGGAGTTCGTCCGAGCTTGGTATCCTGGGCTGGAAATGGACCAGCTGGCCACCTGGCGGCAGGAGGCCGACGAGGAGCTGGAGGCGGTGCGGCCGGCTATCATCCAGCGCGCCTCGGCGATCGCCGACTACACCGACACCAGTGTCTTTGCCCCTGAGGTGGATGATGATGGCGTTGCTCAGCTGGAGGAGTGGTTTGGGCTGAACCCAGGGGATGGTGAGGACTCGGCGGAGGAGATCGACTCCAGCGACGAGGGCGAAGAGGAGGAGGTAGAGGATGGTGAAGACGCCGTGCCAGACAGTGGAGCAACCGGCCAGCCTCAGCTTGATCGTGCCTCCAGCAACGAGGCACGTGCGAGCGCGCCGCCTGCAGCCGGTGATGATCAAGCCGAGACCCGCCAGCCGACCACACCTCCAGCCAGCACTGCCGTCTCCACTGACCTGCCTGGCTCGCCTGTTGCACCTTTAGCTGATCCGCCACCTTTGCTTTCCTGTTTATTACTCTTTGAACAGTATTTGTTAAGTTTGCGCAGTTCCACCCACTGGGGGTGTATTCAAACTATGTTGAATGCCGGCCGTTCGAAGGCCTTTTGGATAAATATAATCATGCATGTGCTTGGCTTCCGATTGTATTTGCTTTTCATCCTTTTGGCTGTTTCCTTTGCCGCCCTCCCTTGGTCTCCGCCTTCCCAGCCGGACGGCTGCTCTGCAGTCTGTGGCTGGGGAAGGGCTTGGCCTTTTGGGAGGGCAAGTACTCTAGCTTTCTTAGATTGTAGCAAGGTGAATGGGAAGCCGGCCAGCCGGCTGTTCTGACAGCCGGTTGGCGGGGTGGGAGGCCGGCTTGTGTTATATAAGTTCATTAGTCCTTAGCCGTTTTTCATGTGGGCATCCTTTCCTTCCTTTGACTCTTGCCAGTCGGACAATAGATTCTTCGATCTGCGACTTTCAACAAGAGAGGGCTTGGGTGCCGGCACACTACTTGTGTGACTGCAGGTAGAAATTTAATATAACTCAAGGCGGCAAGTCCCCGGGCCGACTGATCGAACCCGGTGCCGGACAGAAAAACAAATGTAGTAATACATTCCTAGGTATGACACTCGTCATACATAGATAAAAGATGGTAGTCCCCGAGTGCTCCTCGGGGGGGCCGTTGTCTTGTACTTAATACAAAAGGTAGCGTGGTACATACTGCTTTTAACTGTAAAATCTTCGGAGGAGATTGGCGTTCCATGGTCATTCCGACTCCTTGCCAGAATCATCTCTCTCGCGTGCCTTCGGCTTCTGTGCGTCGATCAGGTAGTAGGACTCGTTGCCTAAGGCCTTGCTGATGACGAAGGGGCCTTCCCAAGGGGCCGAGAGCTTGTGCTGGCCGGCTGTTCGCTGGATCAGCCGGAGCACGAGATCGCCTTCTTGGAAGGATCTTCGCTTGACCTTCCGGTTGTGGTAACGGCGCAACCCCTGCTGGTAGATGGCTAACCGGCTCAGTGCTAACAGCCGGCCTTCTTCCAGCAGGTCAACGCCGTCTTCGCGCGCTTCCTTGGCCTCCACCTCCGTGTACATGGTGACCCGAGGTTAGTCGAACTCAATGTCAGTTGGCATGACAGCCTCGGCACCATATACAAGGTAGAAAGGGGTGAAGCCGCTTTACTTGTTCGGGGTAGTACGCAGACTCCAGAGGACGGCCGGCAGCTCGTCGAGCCAGCAGCTGGACGAACACTCTAGTGGTACGACCAGTCGGGGCTTGATGCCGGAGAGGATGAGGCCGTTTGCTCGCTCGACTTGGCCGTTTGACTGCGGGTGGGCAACGGACGCTAAGTCCAGTCGGATGACCAGTGTTGCATAGAAACGTGCCAGTGCTCCTTTGGCAAAATTTGTGCCATTGTCGGTGATGATGCTGTGTGGTATGCCATACCGGGTGGTGATATCTGCGATGAATGTAACGGTAGTCGGCCCGTTCAGCTTCTTGATTGGCTTCGCTTCAATCCACTTGGTGAATTTGCCCACGGCGACAAGCAGGTGTGTCATGCCGCCGCGCGCTGTTTTGAATGGGCCCACCATGTCCAATCTCCAGACGGCAAAGGGCCAGGTGAGGGGGATGGTCTTGAGTGCAGAAGCCGGCAGGTGTTGCTTGGAGCTAAAGACTTGGCACCCTTTGCAGCATTTGACTAATTCCTTGGCGTCTTCCAAAGCAGTCGGCCAGAAGAACCCATGGCGGAAATCTTTGGCGACAGGGGATCTTGAGGCCGCGTGGTGGCCGCATTCGCCTTGGTGGACGTCCTTGAGGATTGATATGCCCTTCTCTGGCTCGACGCAGCGCTGGAAGAGTCCAGTGACACTACGCCTAACGAGTTCTCTGTTTATTATTGTGTATGCTCCCGCTCGGCGTTGAACTTGTCTTGCCAAGATCTCGTCAGTCGGCAGCTCTCAGTTTACCAGGAAGTTGAGGATGGGTTGGGCCCATGATGGAGCTGTGACTTCTTCTATTGCCAATACGGCTACTGTGACCAGGGTGGGTGGGTTGGGTGGTGAAGAGTTGGAGTCGGCCACCGCCTGTTGTGTCGTTGCAGTCCCCGGGCCGACTGCTGCAGTCCCCGGGCCGGGTTTTGAATCCCCGAGTGTTGGAAATATGCCCTAGAGGCAATAATAAAATGGTTATTATTATATTTCCTTGTTCATGATAATTGTCTATTGTTCATGCTATAATTGTGTTATCCGGAAATCGTAATACATGTGTGAATACATAGACCACAACATGTCCCTAGTGAGCCTCTAGTTGACTAGCTCGTTGATCAACAGATAGTCATGGTTTCCTGACTATGGACATTGGATGTCATTGATAACGGGATCACATCATTAGGAGAATGATGTGATGGACAAGACCCAATCCTAAGCATAGCACAAGATCGTGTAGTTCGTTTGCTCGAGCTTTTCCAAATGTCAAGTATCATTTCCTTAGACCATGAGATTGTGCAATTCCCGGATACCATAGGAGTGCTTTGGGTGTGCCAAACGTCACAACGTAACTGGGTGGCTATAAAGGTGCACTACGGGTATCTCTTAAGTGTCTGTTGGGTTGGCACGAATCGAGACTGGGATTTGTCACTCCGTATGATGGAGAGGTATCTCTGGGCCCACTCGGTAATGCATCATCATAATGAGCTCAATGTGACCAAGTGTTTGGTCACGGGATCATGCATTACGGTACGAGTAAAGTGACTTGCCTGTAACGAGATTGAACAAGGTATTGGGACACCCACGATCGAATCTCGGGCAAGTAACGTACCGATTGAAAAAGGGAATTGTATACAGGATTGATTGAATCCTCGACATCGTGGTTCATCCGATGAGATCATCGTGGAACAAGCGGGAGCCAACATGGGTATCCAGATCCCGCTGTTGGTTATTGACCGGAGAGTCGTCTCGGTCATGTCTGCATGTCTCCCGAACCCGTAGGGTCTACACACTTAAGGTTCGGTGACGCTAGAGTTGTAGAGATATTAGTATGCAGTTAACCGAAAGTTGTTCGGAGTCCCGGATGAGATCCCGGACGTCACGAGGAGTTCCGGAATGGTCCGGGGGTAAAGATTTATATATGGGAAGTCCTATTTTGGCCACCGGAAAATGTTCGGGATTTTTCGGTATTGTACCGGGAAGGTTCTAGAAGGTTCCGAAGTGGGGCCCACCTGCATGGGGGACCCACATGAACGTGGGTAGTGGGGGCAAGGCCCCACACCCCTGGTCAAGGCGCACCAAGATCCCACCTTAGAAGGAATAAGATCATATCCCGAAGGGATAAGATCAAGATCCCTAAAAAAGGGGGATAACAATCGGTGGGGAAGGGAAATGATGGGATTTCTGTCCCCCACCTTTGCCAACGCCCCAATGGACTTGGAGGGCAAGAAACCAGCCCCCTCCACCCCTATATATAGTGGGGAGGCGCATGGGAGCAGCATCCAAGCCCCTGGCGCCTCCCTCTCCCTCCCGTGATACCTCTCCCTCTCGCTAAGCTTGGCGAAGCCCTGCCGAGATCCCCGCTGCTTCCACCACCACACCACCGTGCTGCTGGATCTCCATCAAACTCTCCCTCCCCCTTGCTGGATCAAGAAGGAGGAGACGTCTTCCCAACCGTACGTGTGTTGAACGCGGAGGTGCCGTCCGTTCGGCGCTCGGTCATCGGTGATTTAGATCACGACGAGTACGACTCCATCAACCCCATTCACTTGAACGCTTCCGCTCGCGATCTACAAGGGTATGTAGATGCACTCCTCTCTCTCGTTGCTAGATGACTCCATAGATTGTTCTTGGTGATGCGTAGAATTTTTTTAATTTCTGCAACGATGGGGAACACCTCAGCGAAATGGGGCTATGCTTTAGAGACTGCCGCATTCACTTTAAATACGGCTCCGTCGAAATCCGTTGAGACGACACCGTATGAATTATGGTTTGGGAAGAAACCTAAGCTGTCGTTTCTAAAAGTTTGGGGATGCGATGCTTATGTCAAGAAACTTCAACCTGAAAAGCTCGAACCCAAGTCGGAAAAATGCGTCTTCATAGGATACTCTAAGGAAACCATTGGGTATACCTTCTACCTCAGATCCGAAGGCAAGATCTTTGTTGCCAAGAACGGGTCCTTTCTGGAGAAAGAGTTTCTCTCGAAAGAAGTAAGTGGGAGGAAAGTGGAACTTGATGAAGTACTACCTCTTGAACCGGAAAGTAGCGCAGCTCAGGAAGATGTTCCTGTGGTGCCTGCACTAACTAGAGAGGAAGCTAATGATGATGATCAAGGTACTTCGTATCAAGTTACTACTGAACTTCATAGGTCCACGAGGACACGTTCCACACCAGAGTGGTATGGCAACCCTGTCCTGGAAATCATGTTGTTAGACAACGGTGAACCTTCAAACTATGAAGAAGCAATGGCGGGCCCAGATTCCAACAAATGGCTTGAAGCCATGCAATCCGAGATAGGATCCATGTATGAAAACAAAGTGTGGACTTTGACAGACTTGCCCGATGATTGGCGAGCGATAGAAAACAAATGGATCTTTAAGAAGAAGACGGACGCGGATGGTAATGTTACCATCTATAAAGCTCGACTTGTCGCTAAGGGTTATCGACAAGTTCAAGGGGTTGACTACGATGAGACTTTCTCACCCGTAGCGAAGCTGAAGTCCGTCCGAATCATGTTAGCAATTGCCGCATACTATAATTATGAGATATGGCAGATGGACGTCAAAACGGCATTCCTTAACGGCTTTCTTAAGGAAGAATTGTATATGATGCAGCCGGAAGGTTTTGTCGATCCTAAGAATGCTAACAAGGTATGCAAGCTCCAGCGCTCCATCTGTGGGCTGGTGCAAGCATCTCGGAGTTGGAACATTCGATTTGATGAGATGCTCAAAGCATTTGGGTTTACACAGACTTATGGAGAAGCCTGTGTTTACAAGAAAGTGAGTGGGAGCTCTATAGCATTTCTCATATTATATGTGGATGACATATTGTTGATGGGAAATGATATAGAATTCTTGGGAAGCATAAATGCCTACTTGAACAAGTGTTTTTCAATGAAGGACCTTGGAGAAGCTGCTTATATATTAGGCATCAAGATCTATAGAGATAGATCAAGACGCCTCATTGGTCTTTCACAAAGTACGTACCTTGACAAGATACTGAAAAAGTTCAATATGGATCAGTCCAAGAAGGGGTTCTTGCCTGTATTGCAAGGTGTGCAATTGAGCACGGCTCAATGCCCGACCACGGCAGAAGATAGAGAAAAGATTTGTGTCGTCCCCTATGCCTCGGCCATAGGGTCTATTATTTATGCCATGCTTTGTACCAGACCTGATGTAAACCTTGCCGTAAGTTTGGTAGGAAGGTACCAAAGTAATCCCGGCATGGAACACTGGACAACGGTCAAGAATATCCTAAAGTACCTCAAGAGGACTAAGGATATGTTTCTCGTTTATGGAGGTGACGAAGAGCTCGTCGTAAAGGGTTACGTCGATGCTAGCTTCGCCACAGATCTGGATGACTCTATGTCACAAACCGGATACGTGTATATTTTGAATGGTGGGGCAGTAAGCTGGTGTAGTTGCAAGCAAAGCATTGTGGCGGGATCTACATGTGAAGCGGAATAGATGGCGGCCTCAGAGGCAGCACAAGAAGCAATCTGGGTGAAGGAGTTCATTACCGACCTAGGAGTTATTCCCAATGCGTCGGGCCCGATGACTCTCTTCTGTGACAACACTGGAGCTATTGCCCTTGCCAAGGAGCCCAGGTTTCACAGGAAGACCAGGCATATCAAGCGTCGCTTCAACTCCATTCGTGAAAATGTTCAAAATGGAGACATAGATATTTGTAAAGTACATACAGACCTGAATGTAGCAGATCCGTTAACTAAACCTCTCCCTAGAGCAAAACATGATCAACACCAGAACTCTATGGGTGTTCGATTCATCACAATGTAACTAGATTATTGACTCTAATGCAAGTGGGAGACTGTTGGAAATATGCCCTAGAGGCAATAATAAAATGGTTATTATTATATTTCCTTGTTCATGATAATTGTCTATTGTCCATGCTATAATTGTGTTATCCGGAAATCGTAATACATGTGTGAATACATAGACGACAACATGTCCCTAGTGAGCCTCTAGTTGACTAGCTCATTGATCAACAGATAGTCATGGTTTCCTGACTATGGACATTGGATGTCATTGATAACGGGATCACATCATTAGGAGAATGATGTGATGGACAAGACCCAATCCTAAGCATAGCACAAGATCATGTAGTTCGTTTGCTAGAGCTTTTCCAAATGTCAAGTATCATTTCCATAGACCATGAGATTGTGCAACTCCCAGATACCATAGGAGTGCTTTGGGTGTGCCAAACGTCACAACGTAACTGGGTGGCTATAAAGGTGCACTACGGGTATCTCCGAAAGTGTCTGTTGGGTTGGCACGAATCAAGACTGGGATTTGTCACTCCGTATGACGGAGAGGTATCTCTGGCCCACTCGGTAATGCATCATCATACTGAGCTCAATGTGACCAAGTGTTTGGTCACGGGATCATGCATTACGGTACGAGTAAAGTGACTTGCCGGTAACGAGATTGAACAAGGTATTGGGATACCGACGATCGAATCTCGGGCAAGTAACGTACCGATTGACAAAGGGAATTGTATACTAGATTGATTGAATCCTCGACATCGTGGTTCATCTGATGAGATCATCGTGGAACATGTGGGAGCCAACATGGGTATCCAGATCCCGCTGTTGGTTATTGACCGGAGAGTCGTCTCGGTCATGTCTGCATGTCTCCCGAACCCGTAGGGTCTACACACTTAAGGTTCGGTGACGCTAGAGTTGTAGAGATATTAGTATGCGGTTAACCGAAAGTTGTTCGGAGTCCCGGATGAGATCCCGGACATCACGAGGAGTTCCGGAATGGTCCGGAGGTAAAGATTTATATATGGGAAGTCCTATTTTGGCCACCGGAAAATGTTCGGAATTTTTCGGTATTGTACCGGGAAGGTTCTAGAAGGTTCCGAAGTGGGGCCCACCTACATGGGGGGCCCACATGAACGTGGGTAGTGGGGGCAAGGCCCCACACCCCTGGTCAAGGCGCACCAAGATCCCACCTTAGAAGGAATAAGATCATATCCCGAAGGGATAAGATCAAGATCCCTAAAAAAGGGGGATAACAATCGGTGGGGAAGAGAAATGATGGGATTTCTTTCCCCCACCTTTGCCAACGCCCCAATGGACTTGGAGGGCAAGAAACCAGCCCCCTCCACCCCTATATATAGTGGGGAGGCGCATGGGAGCAGCATCCAAGCCCCTGGCACCTCCCTCTCCCTCCCGTGACACCTCTCCCTCTCGCTGAGCTTGGCGAAGCCCTGCCGAGATCCCCGCTGCTTCCACCACCACGCCGTCGTGCTGCTGGATCTCCATCAACATCTCCGTCCCCCTTGCTGGATCAAGAAGGAGGAGACGTCTTCCCAACCGTACGTGTGTTGAACGCGGAGGTGCCGTCCGTTCGGCGCTCGGTCATCGGTGATTTGGATCACGACGAGTACGGCTCCATCAACCCTGTTCACTTGAACGCTTCCGCTCGCGATCTACAAGGGTATGTAGATGCACTCCTCTCTCTCATTGCTAGATGACTCCATAGATTGTTCTTGGTGATGCGTAGAAATTTTTTAATTTCTGCAACGATCCCCAACACCGAGCCGGGTGCGACTACGGCAGTCCCCGGGCTTCCTGTCGAAGTCCTCGAGCCGCCTGCTGGGTTCCCCAAGTCGAATCCGACTGCATCAGGGTCAGGCGGTACGAAGATGGAGTCTGATTCTGGAGACGGCTTGATAGACGGTTTGAGGAGGCGTTGGAGAGAGACGCCGGTTGGTATAGCTTGTCGGGTGGAGCCGATTCGTGCCAGGGCATCTGCTTGCTCATTGTCGGCCCGAGGCACGTGGAGGAACTCGCATCCTTCGAAGTATGCGCTGATTTGCTGAACGAGGAATCGGTAGCTCGCCATGTTTGCGTCCTTGGCGTCCCAGTCGCCGGATGATTGTTGGACTACCAAATCCGAGTCGCCATAGCACAGGATCCGGCGGATGCCGAGCTCTTTGGCTAGCCGGAGCCCATGTATGAGTGCCTCGTACTCAGCCACGTTGTTGGAGGCGGAAAAATGAATTTGCAATGTGTATCGGAGTTTGTCGCCGTTGGGAGAGGTGAGGACGATGCCGGCTCCCAAGCCGGTGCGCATCTTGGATCCATCGAAGTGCATCCGCCAATGAGTGGAGTCGGGAGCCGGCGGTAGGTACTGGGTCTCTGCCCAGTCAACAAGAAAGTCGGCCAATGCTTGGGACTTGATGGCGGTGCGAGGCTGGTAGAAGATCGTGTTAGGAGCCAGCGCAATGGCCCACTTGGCCACCCGGCCGGATGCATCCCGGCTGCCTATGATCTTGGCAAGCGGGGCAGTACATACGACCGTGATGGGATGCTCCTGAAAGTAGGGCTTCAGCTTCTTGGCGGCAAAGTATACTCCATAGCACATCTTCTGGTAGTGCGGGTAGTTTTGCTTCGAGGTGGACAGTACTTCGCTCAAATAATACACCGGCCTCTGGACTAACTGAGCCCGGCCTTCTTCTGGGCGTTGGACCACAATAACTATGCTGACCACTCGGCTAGTCGCGGCACTGTAAAGGAGCATGGGCTCTTTCTCAGTCGGCGCTGCCAAGACAGGTGGCGTGGTCAGCATCTTCTTCAACTTGTGAAAAGCTTGGTCTGCTTGGTCGTTCCACTCGAAGTGGGTGGACTTTTTCATGAGTCGATACAGGGGGAGAGCCTTCTCTCCTAGCCGGCTGATGAAGCGGTTCAGGGAGGCCAAGCACCCGGTAAACTTTTGGACGTCTCGCAGCTTGGTAGGAATCTCCATTCTCTCTATGGCCTTGATCTTCACTGGGTTTCACTCGATGCCGCGTTTGGAGACCAAGAAGCCTAGAAGATGGCCGACTGGTACTCCGAACACGCATTTCTCAGGGTTGAGCTTGATCTGAAACCGGCGCAAGTTGTCAAATGTTTCTCTGAGGTCTTCCAGCAGGGTGCCGCGCTTCTCCGTCTTCACCACAATATCGTCTACATAGACGTGGGCATTTCTGCCGAGTTGCTTGAGGAGGCATTTCTGCATGCAACACTGAAAAGTGGCACCGGCGTTTCTTAAGCTGAATGTCATAGTCAGGTAGCAGAAAGCTCCGAATGGTGTGATGAAGGTGGTCTTCAGGCGGTTGGCTGGATCCAACTTGATCTGATGGTAGCCTGAGTAAGCATCCAAGAAACTCAGCAGCTCGCATCCGACTGTGGAGTCTATCACTTGATCGATTCGAGGTAAGGCAAACAAATCTTTGGGGCAGGCTTTGTTGAGGCTGGTATAATCTATACACATGCGCCATTTATTGTTTTTCTTCAATACAAGGACCGGGTTGGCAAGCCACTCTTGAAAAAACACCTCCATAATGAAGCCGGCTGCCAGAAGCCGGGCTATCTCTTCTCCTACGATCCTTCTCTTTTCCTCTAACAGTCGGCGGAGAGGTTGTTTGACTGGTTTTGTGTCTGCTCCGACGTGTAGCTTGTGCTCGGCAAAATCCTTCGGAACACCCGGCATGTCCTTTGGGGACCATGCAAAGATGTCCCGATTCTCACGGAGGAAATCAACGAGCTCGCCTTCCTATTTGCTTTCCAAGTTTGCTCCAATGACGGCAAACCTCTCCGGGTTCTCTGAGTCCAGAGGTATCTTGTTTGTTTCCTTGGCCGGCTGGAAGGAGCCTTGAGCATCATATTCCTTGGGGTCAAGGGACAGGGCCGGCTGCTTGACAGCCATGGCCACGACTCGGTCCAGCATATTTTTTTCTTCAGCAATCACGAGGAACTCGGCCAGCCGGCTACTGGCTGCAGCACACTCAGAGGATTTCTTGCAGTCTCCGGCTATGGTGATGATCCCCTTCGAACTTGGCATCTTCATCTTGAGGTAGGCGCAGTGGGGCACAACCATGAACTTGGCCAGGGCAGGTTGGCCAAGCAACGCGTGGTAACGGCTCTCTAGATCCACCACTTCAAACCAGACTGCTTCTCGGCGGAAGTGATCCTTGCCTCCTAAGAGAACATCTATCTTGATCTTGCCTATTGGTGAATAGGACAGGCCAGGTACAATGCCATGGAACGCAGTCCGGCTTGGCATGAGTTGCTTCGTCTTGATGTTCAGCTTCTCCATGGTGTCGCGGTACAGTATGTTGATGCTGCTCCCACCGTCAATCAGTACACGGGAGAAACGGGCAGCTCGCCTTTCTGTCGCGAGGGTGGCGTCTAACACCAACGCATAAGAGCCGGGAGACGGCATCACCTCTGGGTGATCATCCCGGCTCCAGCTGATAGGCTTCTCAGACCAATGCATAAACTCTGGGTTGTTAGAGGCGACCGCGTTGACTACTTGGTGTTGTCGGCGCCGATCGTGCCTGTCTTCAGTTTGGCTTGTACAGACGATGTAGGCGGCGTGCTTGTCTGGGAACTCGTCTTGAATGGCTCCGACTGCCGGTCGAGCAGCCGGCTGCTGAGGGGCTGGAGGTGGCTGGCCAGCAGGTGGAGGCGGCACCAGCCCTTCGCCTTTGGAGATCCGCGTGAACCAATGACACTTCCGAGTCGTGTGGTTGGACGGCTTCGCGCCACTGTGGAACTTGCAGGGGGCATCAAGGGTTTGCTCGTAGGAGAAAGCCGGCTGCCAAGATGGCATGCCGCCCTTCTGCTTCTTGGGCATGGGCCGCCCTTCAGGTTGTTCGTCTTCGACTGTGGCTACTTGCCGACTGGTGGAAGGCGACATAGGGGCCTTGCGTTTGTTGTCGTTCTGGTAAGGGCGTCGATTGGAGTCACCAACCGGCGTCTTGGGAGCCAGAGCAAGCACCTTTCCATAGGCATCCACTCGAAGCTCGGTCTTCATTGAAGAGTCGGTCGTGGCGTACTTTTCTGCTATGATCAGCAGCTCGTCGGGCGTAGTCGGCTTGTCGCAGAGGAGTCGGTGTTTGAGGAGGGTGCCCTCTCGGCACCCGGCAGTGAAGTACTCTATGGCTAGAACCTCGTGCACCCCTTCGCAGGAGTTGCGGAGCTCGGCCCAACGCGTGAGGTAGTCGCGAGTTGATTCGCTGGGCCCTTAGACGCACAAGGAGAGCTGGCGGGGCTTGGGAGGCCGCTTGTACGTGCTGGTGAAATTGCGGATGAAGACTTCCGTGAAGTCTAGCCAGCTGTTGATGTTGTAGGGCTTGAGGCTGTTCAACCAAGTGCGTGCCGTGCCTTGAAGCATGAGCGGGACGTACTTCACGGCAACGCGCCTGTTGCCGTTCGCTATGCGGACTGCGGTGGAGTAATCGATCAACCAGTCTTCCGGCTTCACGGAGCCGTTGTATTTCGGCGTGTCTCTTGGGAGTGAGAACTCTTTGGGGAAGGGTTCGTCGCGGATGCGGGGGCCAAATCAAGGCGGGCCGACATCATCTTCTTCTTCTAGCGCCAGGGATCGCGCTAGGCGGTTGATCCGGTGGTGGGCGTCCCGTTGCCGTTTGTATGCGGACTGCGGTGGAGTAATCGATCAACCAGTCTTCCGGCTTCACGGAGCCGTTGTATTTCGGCGTGTCTCTTGGGAGTGAGAAATCTTTGGGGAAGGGTTCGTCGCGGATGCGGGGGCCAAAGCAAGGCGGGCCGACATCATCTTCTTCTTCTAGCACCAGGGATCGCGCTAGGCGGTTCATCCGGTGGCGGGCGTCATTCTCGCCGACTCCTTCGCGGTGGCCTAGTCGGCCGCCGAGAGTAGGATGCGTGACAGGCAGCGGGGTGGGATATCTCTCCCCACGAGGCGGGGGAAGAGGCGGATCACCTCGTCGTTCCACAGCTCGGGGGCGGCCTTCTGCGTCGCGCTCGATGATGAGCCGAGTCCAACTGCGGCTAGCGGCAGGCTCCTTGTCTTTTCCCGCGCGGGCGCCGTCTGCAGTCGGCGTCCGGGATGTCGCGCCGTGCCCTCGGCGTGGGGGAAGACTTTCAGCGCGGGCACTGGCTTCATGCCGCTCTGCGGCCGCGTCGATCAGCTGCTGGATGCGTCTAGTCATGTAGGGGAGCTCGTCGGCCCCCAGCCCGTTCAGCTCGTCTACGGCCGCCTGAGCGGCATGCAGGTTCTCGAGTGGCGTGGCGTAGACTGGGCGATCTTCTCCCAGCATGCTGGCGATGGCTGCGCCGCGCTTCTTGACGATGCCGGCTCGGCTCGGCCCGCCAGGAAGCGGCGTACCAAAGGCGACGCGATCGACTTCGCGCTGGTGAGCCTCAGTGAGGCGTCTCATGGATGCTATCTTCTGGCCCTCCGCGATGAGGGCGAGGCGGCGTGCCTCCAGTGTCTCGGCGTCGGCGTCGGCCGGGATGGGGGCAGACAAGTCATGTAGCACCGCTTGTAGGGCGTCGCGGGCGTTCTCGCCTGAGGTGGCACCGTGGCTGATGACCAACACCTCGGTGACAGCGCTGCTGCCACTGTCAGCTCAAGTAAGAGGGTCGTCGATGATCACCACGATGGTGGGGAAGGCGTGAAGCGATGCCGTGTCGGAGTCGACAAGCATCGGGTCGGTGGAGCCAACCGACTCCAAGTCCACAGCAGGCTCGCTGGAGACGTGAAGCTGGTCGAGGAGGCTGACGAGACGGCTCTCGGGGTAGTCTATGCCCGCGTCGGACGCAGGCTCGTCGGAGATGCGAGCGTCGCCAAGAAGATCGGCAAGGCAGCTCGCCGCGTAGGCGTCATCGACGCCTTGCAACGCGTCGGGGCAAGCGCCATCGGGCGTGCCGGGCTGGCTACGCTCGCTGGGAAGGAAAAGGGTTCCCGTCCAGAACAGGTCTCCGGACGACGGCGCACCTGGCCCCACGATGGGCGCCAAATGTCGGGTGGTAGGTGCGACATATGCCAACGGGTGGCTTACCATTGTGGGAGCCAGTAAGACGTCGCCGGTGCCTAGAAACGGGATAAGGCGAAGACATGCACGCCGGCGAATCTTACCCAGGTTCAGGGCTCTCCGTGGAGATAACACCCCTAGTCCTGCTCTGCGGGGTCTCCGCATGATCCCTAGATCAACACAAGTGGCTACAAGTGGCTCCTTGAGCTCTTTTGCCAGGGGAAGAAGAAGGGCAAGGCTAGCTCTTCTCTTCTCTCTATGTGGTGTCTAAAACTCTAAGAGATCAACTCTTTGCATGGGTGCCCCGGGGTTTATATAGGTCTACCCCCCAGGGGTACAATGGTAATCCGGCTGGATGCGGGTCCTAGCCATCAGTGTCCGTATTCGCCGGCTTCTCCGCCGTTCGCTGGGGCCCGCCGACTGGTGGGTCCCGCCAGCTGCCGGCCTCTTGGCCGACAGGCCGGCCCCACTACCTGGGGGTCTTGCCGGCGGCTGGTTACTGTAGCCTCGCCCCTGATGACGAGGGCTTTGCCGAGGTAAGCATGGCTACAGTGCCGCCACCTGGCGGGTTCTCACTGTAGCCTTACCTCGTCTTGTCTCCTTAATGATGCACATACTTCGAGGGAGTGAGGTAGCCGGCTATTGGGAGCCGGCTACACCCCAGGCCGACTAGGGGAGGCCTAGCCGTCTTCGAGCATCTCTTTGGCTGAAGGGGCCCGCCGCCCGCGGGCCGTACTGACAACCTGTCGTGGGTGGCGTCATGGTCAACATGGCAATAGTGCCGTGCCGGACGGGGGATGGCCGACCCGTACGGTATACTGTGGCCATGCGTGCTCCGGGATTCGGGGGTGGCAGGCTTTACTATAGCCACGCCCCATCTTGTCACCGTTATGTGGGTGCAGTCCTTGAGGGTGCACTCTTGGCCGCTTGCCGGGAGCCGGTCTTCTTGTGGCCGGCATCGTGGAGCCCCGTCTTCTTGTGGCCGGCTTCTTGGAGTCGGCCTTCTCATGGCTCTCTTCGGGAGGGTTTTTAGGGCCGGGTCGCCTTCCAGTAGTCGGTCTGTGAGACAGTCGGCCAGGGGGAGGCGGCCCTGTGCTTTGGGTGCTTGAACGATCGATCGGCCCGATAATTTTTGAAGAGCCAGGGGGAGTCGGTTATGCTACCCGTGGTAATTTACTCCGACACTTATGTTGAGAAACCACCTTTTCCTGTTAGGATAAAGGATCATGCTAGAGCTTCAACTGTGGTTCTTAAGAGTAATACTAGAACATATACACCTCCTGAGAAAATTAAAGTTGAACCTAGTATTGCTATGGTTAAAGATCTCTTGGATGATAATACAGATGGGCATGTTATTTACTTCTGTGGTGAAACAACTAATATTGCTAGACCCGATGTTAAGATACATAGACCTGTTGTAGGCATGCCTGTTATTTCCGTTAAAATAGGAGATCATTGTTATCATGGCTTATGTGATATGGGTGCTAGTGCTAGTGCAATACCTTTTGACTTATATAAAGTAAGTATGCATGATATTGCACTCGTGAAATGGAAGATATTGATGTTACTATTAAGCTTGCCCATAAGGACACTATTAAGCCATTTGGGATTGTTAGAGATGTTGAAGTCTTGTGTGGGAAAGTTAAATGTCCTGCTGATTTTCTTGTTCTTGGTTCCCCACAAGATAGCTTTTGTCCCATTATATTTGGTAGACCCTTCTTGAATACTGTGAATGCTAAGATAGTTTGCAATAAAGATATTGTTACAATTGGCCTGGGGGATATGGAACATGAGTTTAATTTTGCTAAATTTCGTAGACAACCCCGTGATAAAGAATCGCCTAGTAAGGACAAAATCATTGGTCTTGCTTCTATTGTCGTACCTCCTACTGATCCTTTAGAACAATATTTGCTAGACCATGAAAATGATATGTTTATGAATGAAAGAAGGGAAATAGATGAAGTATTTCTTCAATAGGGTCCTATTCTGAAACACAACTTACCTGTTGAAATCTTAGGGGATCCCCCTCAACCCAAGGGTGATCCCGTGCTTGAGCTCAAACCTTTACCTGATAATCTTAAATATGCTTATCTTGATGAAAAGAAGATATATCCTGTTATTATTAGTGCTAACCTTTCAGAGCAAGAAGAGGAAAGATTATTGAAAACTCTGAAGAAGCACCGTGGTGCTATTGGATATACTCTAGATGATCTTAAGGGCATTAGTCCCACTCTATGCCAGCAAAAATAAAATTGGAGAAAGATGCCAAACCAGTTAGAGACCCTCAACGACGGTTAAATCCTAAGATGAAAGAAGTGGTAAGGTAGGAGATACTAAAGCTCCTTAAGGCAGGTATAATTTATCCCGTTGCTGATAGTGAGTGGGTAAGTCCTGTCCATTGTGTCCCTAAGAAGGGATGTATTACTGTTGTTCCTAATGATAAAGATGAATTGATTCCGTAAAGAATAATTACAGGTTATAGGATGGTAATTGATTTCCGTAAATTAAATAAAGCTACTAAGAAAGATCATTACCCTTTACCTCTCACTACAAAAAAATACACTTCCGTGATGATACGTGTTTGTAGGTCGCGTTTTTTGTCATGCATGTACATCCATGATGATTTTATGACAGAATCAAGATAGTCATACATGTGCTGTCGTAGGAGTGTTCCATGACATTACCAAAATTATCATCACGGAAGTTTCCACTTCCATGACGATAAATCGCGCGTCACAGAAGTGCTTTCGTCAAGAGTGACCAACACGTGGCATCCACCATAACGGAACACCGTTAAGCTATCGGGTCGGATTTTGGATCCGATAACCCGTTAACAGCCCTGACCAATGGGAAATTTCCACGTGTAAAATTTTGATTGGCCGAAGGGAACACTTGTCAGCTCCTCAGTGGGCCAGATGTCGCCCGTCCATTGGAGGAGACATGCCTATGATACGTCAACACGTGGCTGGGCCCAACAGAGGCCCATATAGGTTAAAAAGGTCGGCCCAGTCAAAAGCCCGTAGTACTTAATCAGGTACTAGTGGGCCAGCCCAATAATAGCCTGCTTAATAAAGGCCCATTTACGGCCCGAAGCCAGATCTGGCCCGTTAATTGTTCGCCCAATATTTGGGCCCATTTTCGGCCTGAAACTAGATCTGGCCCGTTAATTGTTCACCCAATATTTGGGACCATTTGCGGCCCAAAGCCAATTTGGCCCGTTAATTGTTCGCCGAATATTTGGGCCCAACTACAGTCCAGTGACTTTCGGCCTATTAGAGGCCTGATGTAGAAATGGGCCCATTTCAGCCCGGTGTGACTTTCGGCCTGGGAATGGCCCGTGCTGCCCATGGGCCATATATGGTCCGACGGGACATCGGGCCCACTAACGGCCCGTGCTAAAGGTGGCAACAGTTAAGCCCAATGTGACTTTGGGCCTGTTAAAGGCCTGTCGCGTAATTCGGCCAATTGATGCCTGTACTAAGCTTTCGGCCTCTTAAAGGCCCATGATATCAGTGGGCCAACTAAGTTCCGAGATATGTTTCGGCCTGGTAACGGCCCGTGAGCTAACTGGGCCCAAAAAGGCCCGGTCTACATTTCGGCCTACTGAAGGCCCGTCGACGGCTAGTGAAAATTGAGGCCCAACATGCATTTTGGCCTGCTAAAGGCCCGTGGTTTCATCTCGGCCGTAACAGGCCAGTACAATATTCAGCCTGTTAATGGCCCAACGCTACCTGGGCCAAACTAAGCGCTGGGTCGACAAAAGGCCCAACTAAAATATAGGCCGGTGTAAGTTTGGGCCTGGCGCAATGTGTGAAGGCCCCAATCATTCGGGCCCAAGAAAGACGCAGGCCGGCCCAATTGTGGCCCACTAAAAACCAGGCCCGTTAGAGTCGAATGTTTCGGCCGGTCGACTACATCTAATTTTTTCAGATAGCGAATGATGGCAGTAACTAGTAGGAATTAAGAACAAACCTACTCTATACAATAAAGAAATTACGACATAGTAACTAAGAATAAACCTACACTATACAATAAAGGATTTAAGGTATATTACATCCACTGGGCATCGAAGTTCGCCACCAGTGATCATAAAGCGCAACAAAGAAGCAGATTACAAAAACTGGGCACCATTGCAGCGTAACAAAATAATACTGAACCGAGACCACTTCCAAGACAGTTCAAGAAAGGTTAGCCTTGCGGGGGAACTGCTGCGCAAGCTGCTGAGCAAGGCTGTGAGACCGGCCTAGCATGTCGGTCATAGCTTCCAGGTGTAGCTGTTTAACGATGAGGTTCTCATTGGTGTTCTCCGCAATCTTTCTTAGAGATAGGACTTCAAGTCGAAGTTGAGTTGCAGAATGCCTTTCTGCTAGAACTTGGGACTGAAGAAGTCGAACTGATTCAGACAACGAATTCTATGAGCTTGTCTGACTATTAGTCTCAAGTAACTTGAACACTGCATCAAGACAAGACTTTGGGGTTGTCTCGCTATCTTCAAGATGTTTTGCCTTCTTTGCTGCAATATATGTTGGGTTTGTCTCACAGCCTTCAGCAGACTTGTGCATGCCATCAGGCATATCACCCTGAAACAAAGCAGAGAGATGACAGTTTTTGCACGTGTATAAACAAAGATGATAACCGTGCTATCCTATTCCATCCAATTTCAAATTAGAAAATAAAGAGTAAGTTCAAAATATCAATAGCATAATTTGGCATTGTTCATAATGCGGGGAGCTTCACCACACTACTGGATTACCATGTCAACATAACAAGCATAGATGAAGGGCAAAGAAAATCATTGTATCTATTTTGGATAATGTGCATGGCATGTTGTTCATATCATCAGCCACATCAGTAAGATAAAACAGGAGATGACAAGGTGCAAACGTGGGCTGCTTCACCACACACTGGATTATAGATCCACAAAAACAAGCATACATATAGGGAGTATTAAGTAATGTGCATGGTATGAATAAGGAATTTAGTTTTACAAGTAAAACTTTGAACTTACGGTTCTTGCGAACATGCATTTTGGTAGAAACAGCAAACTAAACAGCAGTAAACGATAGGGAGTATGAGCAAATTAAATAGTAGTTGAGGATAAAGGCTTTAGAAGGACTGACTTACATTAACAGTTAACACCGGCTTTATAATGCCCTTCTCCATGTCAAGGGAAGGATAACTCAAGAATTTCAGCATAGAATCTTCTTCATAAGCATTGCCTGTACTCTAAATTTTGTAGAGAGTAATTATAGATATGATAATACTGTAAGGGATAGAGGATAATGAAGATAAGATGCAGATTGATGCTACATAATCAACTACCAATCCCTGGAAGTACAAGCGTTACAGGACAAAATGTACTGACAAGAGCAATGGGCTACACTTCTGCACTAGCATTGTTTGTGTATTCTGCTTGTTGGTAAGATTAAATATAGATCTGATCTTTTTTAGTAAATGGTGGGCGAGGGAGATAAGATGCAGAATACTACAAAATGAACCAATCCCTCTTCCCATAATACAAGAGTGTTTGGAACACTGGTGTACTGTACAAAATGTTCTTATATTATGGGACGGAGGGAGTAGCTGTTAATGTAAGTACAGTGATAGACCATGTTCAGTCCTTACAAGAGGACTGCAGAGCTAAACCTCTTCAAAAGCATTGGGTTGATTCTAAATTTATGTAAGAGTCCATACTGATCTTATAATGTCCACCAAATGGACGATTACGAGGCTAACATGTGCAGTGATGCTACATAATCAAACAACTATGAAAGTAAGTATGGTCATACAGGGCAAGAGGTACTCACAAGAGCAATGGAGTGTGCAGTATAGTTGCGAGATTCTGTGGTCCCTTGAGAACGAATGTTCTTCTGCTAACAGTTTTCGTACAAGTGAGAAATTAAGGCAAATGCAGAAATGTAGTTCAAATTGTGATGTGATATCATAGACAGTACCATACGCTACAGCCGAGACCAATGTGTAACAAGATTATTCCAGTCACCGTCGGATAAATGTAGCACCGGAGACTTTACAGAAATTTCGTTCAGAGGCTTGCCATCGAAGTGCGCTTGCCTCAGGTAGGAACGATAATTCATCAATGAGTGCTTGAAAAGCGCAACCAACCCATGCTCGTCATCACAATCCAGTTTGCTCCTCGCCTATTTAAAGGAATGAAATCTTGTGTCTTCTATCAGCAGACACATATGCAGTAATGACCATGAATAACATTAGTACATTACTTACGCGTAAGTTGTGGAGGAAGACTGGAAATTGTTCTGTGTCTGCGGTATAATCTTTCCATGAAGTAAAGATGCGCACAAAGTTCCTGACAACAACATAAGCTTCGTCTTCTAAACTGGGAAGAAATGGAACAGGGGTCCTATTTGCTGCAATTGGGGCTCTCTCTGGTTCGAAAAGGGATTTGGCAACTGGATTTGGTGTACTCTTTGCTAGAATGAGGGTTTTGCATCGTACAGCTGGTGCTATGTCAACTGGCATAATCATACTGTTTGCTACAGTTGGGGTCTGCTGAGTTGGGGCATCAGAAATGACTAGTGTAGTAGGGCTAGAGTCTGCTAGAGTTGGGGTGTTTTGTGGTTCAGGTGATATTGCAACTACACCTAATGGGCTATTTGATTTATCACGTGCCACTACCTTTTCCAAATACTTTGCTTGTGCTCCTCCATGATCAGCAATCGCCCTCTTCCTTTTGAATGTCTGATACACAAGAACAACATTTGAATGGATAAATATGGTATGATGACAGATGGAATATGTACTGAAAATGGATAGGCAGGGCGTATTCACATACACGATGTGTAAACTAAGCTAATGGCAGTTCAACAAAGTAGAAGCAATGCAAAGCATCAGTTGCAAGATATGTGCGAGCAATGTAACCTTGGAAAGCTAGAGCAAGTACCTTGATGGGTGAATAAAATAGGGCATCTTCCTCTGACTCCTCCACTAGGGAGCTACATTGACTTAGGTCTCCCTCTAGCTCAGAATCACTGTTAGGATCATATTCTGAGCATGAATCTGTAGGTGGAGAGCGTTTGCATTGCATTGCATCCAGACTTGATTTCAGTCCCTTAATGCCAAGTTTGATAGCCATGGCATTGTTCTGCTTTATTCTTTTCATGCGCGCAAGCTCATAATCATTATGATGCTGTTCAGAATCTTTGATTCATGAAAACATAAAAGGTAGTCAGATTATCTATGGAATGCATTGCGGATTCAACTCGAAGAGTGTCTCCCTATAAACCCCTGCATATGCAAAGTTCAACCCCCCCCCCCAACCGTGCTGACCAGACCACACACAGAAATACAAACCCCTTATGTCTCTATAACAGGCAGGCACACATTTCAAAACTGAAGTAGGAACATTAGAATCATATGAAATTCGTATTTGAACAAATAAACTAAGAAATTATGAGTGGCATAATGTTTAGCTTCAAGGGTGGAGTGTTGGTAGTGCGACACAAAGCAAGTAGGCAGATTGTATTCCATGTAAAAGTTCGAAACCTATCTAAAAGCTGGAAATGACACTTTCTTTCTATACAATGCAGTGTTCGTTGCCCACACATGATGGAAGAGATCACATAGAGAAATACTATTCACTCATGTCTACGGTTCCAGTATTTAGAAACAGGGTGGTCCACCCTAAAAGAATATTGACAACAAATATGACAAGGCAAGCATAGATGTAGTGAATCAATCATTTACTTGTGAGCTTACTAGGACAAGTATGCAAAATTGTAAGTGCAGTAAGAGGCTGTCCAAAATCCGAATGAAGAAGTTTGTCTAGCACTTATTGTTTGCAACTAATCGACGTCATTAATTGGATATTATATCGAATGAGTAAGAAAGACAAGTAAAATTGCACTGTGGGCACCCTGTAGAGATACACACCCGAGCGACGAACATGCATTTTCAAAACTAATTTAGGAACATTTAGCTGACCAATTAAACAACTCTATTTTAATAATATCAGATTCGTATTTGAACATCTAAGCTTGTTTAGCTTGATGGGTGGAGCAGTGTTATTATGACACGAAACACATATTCTGATCGTATAGTGATCATAAAAGGGGGAAACTCTAAGCATATTAAAGAAACCACCACGGAACCAACATGATCAATTAAACCCTAAGCATGATCCATTAAACCGTATTATGGCTGTGCCATGGCAGATTTGAAGCTGCAAACCGGAGAAATGATATTTAGCATCCATTGTTTGCTTCGAACTAAGAACTAAATTCTAAGAGCTGGAAAGAAAGTAGAGTAACCAAGTTAAGATATATTTTCGGGTTGAGATCAAAAAGTTGAGGAGATATGAAGTACCACCTCTCTTGCAGTGCCGTGTAGGCATCGGGGGTGCGATGGCTGTCGGTGGCGTTGAAGCAGATCTGCGACGGTAGACGGGTGAATCGGGGGATAAGTCCCGTTGCGGTGGAAGAGAAGGTCGTGTGAGCGGCCCCGGCAAAGAGGACGACGACGCCGATGAAGCGAGAGGACGCGATGCAAGGCTATTGGTCCGTCGCCGTGGATGAGAAACGTCCATCTCTAGCAGTGGACGATGCGGTCTTGGTAGGCGCTCCGGCATGGTGGAGGGCGGTGGCGATGGATGTGGTGGAGGATGGCGGCGATGGATGGGGTGGCGGACGGAGGCTGGTGTGGGGATGGGGAGTTCTAGCGCGGACGGTGTATGAATGGGAAAATGGAGGGAGAGGTACGGGGAACCATGTTTTTGGGACGCGCCTGTCTGAAATATGGGAAAGTTACGAACTTAGCCCCCGTTTAAAATTTGGACGTCTCGTCGGTTGGGGATAGGACGGTAATCTCGCATCTCGCCAATATTTGCCCAGAGCGATTCCGGGCGAGAAGAGGGTGGTTGGCGCCCATGGTTGGCACCCACGGTGTATGAACGGGGCTGATAGGTAGGGCGGTTGTGTCACGTCTGAGTGAAGTTACAAACCTGCCCCTATTGAAAATATTTGCCTACATCGATTTCGGCCGAGTCGAGTTTGTTTTGCCGCCCACCGTGTATGAATGGGGAATGGAGGGAGAAACAGAGGTCTTTCGGACGAGCTTGAATCAAATGTGTTTTGCCGCCCATGTTTGACGCCCACCGTGTCGGAATGGGCTCAGAGGCGGTCGTGTCACGTCTCATTAAAGTTACTAACCTACCCCTATTCAGAGCAGTGGAAATTGGGCCGATGGATTGTCCGTGTAATGGGTAGACAGTAATTTCCATCTCCCAAACACTTGGCTTCGCGCAGCCGACATGGGAGTGGACATTTTGCCGCTTCTTTCGAATTTTGGGACAATAAGCATCCATGTTTACCCTGGCAACTAAATTCGATTCCATTTTGTATTCCTATATGAATCTTTATAAATCATTCTATGTGTTTTTATATATCTTCAAAAGGACGACAAAGATGTATTCCACTGTCATATATGAATATGGTTTACAAATGCCGATACTCAAATTCAGAAGCTAGAATCCAGTTTAAGGTGAATTCGAATATTTGGAACACTTCATGTCCAACTCAAATGTCACGCGCAGCATAATGTGTACTCCCATTTAGATATGTACACAAGCGATGTATCAAGATTCAAATACCGAGTCAATCAACCAAGAATGTACAGAACTAACAGACATATAAACACTTATAGAGTATATGGATCAATAATATCAACTAACATACATAAGCCAGGCCGCTGTACTTTTTTTGGCTAAAACAACATCCTTTTTTTAGCCAGCATCTTGGCCCTTTCCGATGCGTGCCACTTATGGTCCATCTATACTACTACTATTGCTGAATGCACATTCAGCCTGATTGGCATATTTGTAGGTCTGGCACAACAATCCAAATGAAATGTCTCCGAGTCTTATCAATTAATACAGACTTGTGCTCAAATAAAATTACAATCCAAAAAACAAAAAAAAAAGAATTATTACATGATCTCTAAAACAAATGGTTTGATTGATTACATGAATAGACAACACAAAGGTTATGCAACGATGGAAAGAACATTTCACCTATGATTTACCAAGTAGGAATTGAATTTCCTTTTTTCCTTCAGGACCTTAACAATCTGGTCAGTCTCAGCTTGCTTCGTTTTGAAATCCACCAAATATTTAATGGTTGTCTTGAGTACTGCTTGTGATTGTGCTGTTTGCTTCCTCAACATGTCAACCTCATCTCTAAGTGCAGAAGAAGAATCTCTTTCTACCACTAGTTTAGCCTCTAGAGCATCAGCAGTTGGCAATTCATAATGCACGATTGGGCCGGTGCCACTGCTGTGGGATGATGCAACGTCCATGGGGACCTCGCTCTTTTATCTTGGGCTAACCTGTTTTGCCATTAAAGTTCCGATTGGATTCAGGAAAGTTGAAGTTAGCAAAACATCTCAACTGGGAGTTATAACAGCAAACCAGTTAAACAAACAAGGAATTAAAGAGTTTCAATTGGATGCTGAAAAGTAGTTATTAACATCATTTTAACCCGCTGTTGCAGCAGCAAAGCAGTTAAACAAACAAGTAAATATTTAAGTTAAGGAAAACAAGTAATTCTTAACAGTAAGTATCAAACACATAGATAGGCGCAGTCTACAATATGATTAACAGGCTGTGGCATTATGTAATCAGTAGCAAACTAAATTAAGCCAAGCAACGTAATTGAACAATTTTGCAATAAGTGGCTAACTAAAATTCCAAGAAGCAGGTAACTGAACTTACGCTAGTTCTCTGTACAGGCACACTGCAACTTCTTTTTCGCTTACAAGGTTGTACGAAGGAGTCCATGGCATCAATTGCTTGGATACGCAGTCCCAATACTTCTGTCTTCCCACACTGCATTGGTAAGTCGAATGGTTAATCTAGTAAGATGGTGCGTCCTTGATATGTTATATGAGGACGTGTAGTCAGACTAGTTGTAGCCACACACATCACACTGGCTTTTACTGTATTTTCATGCGATTACTTTTGGCATATCGAGATCTAAGCAATCTACAATAGGATGAAAAGACTGGCATCCTTCACATTATTGGCGAACTCAGTTCATAGAAACAAGCAATTCAACCATTCTGTGGGTAAATCAAAAGCGCCACTGGAATATTTTTCACTATCCAATCATACACTCAAAAAGGGGCGACGCCACCATAGGGGCTGGTATGGGCGGCCGCCTCAGGTGGCTGGAAAGTGTGCACCTAGTTTGAGTCATCCAGGTTGGCCCACGCTAGTTTTGTTCGTCCCAACGCACGAGCAGGCAATGTAAAAAATGAAGAAAAATGTTTCAATTTGGATGGGCCAATAACATAAGTGCAAGGCAGGCCCTATAGCAGGCTCGCGGCCCAAACGAGCGCCTCCCATATCGATCAATAGCAGGAAAAATCCCAATTCATTCGCTCCAGCCTCCAGTCTGGTTCGCTCCTAACCTAGCCGCCGCTGGACAGACCGACACAACACTTCCTCGCGCCCTCGTTGGAGGGCGGTCACTGGGCTTCAAGCGAATGGAAGGACAAGAAGATGAAGATCCAACCCTGGGTGTAGCCTGCGTGGGAGGCAGCGGCAGCAGCACTGGCATGGCATCGAGCTTGCGCAAACGGACAGTCATAGCTTGCAAGAGTAGCATGCGCAACGAGCAAGTACATCACATCCCTGTTTATATCTAATTCAACTCTTCAATTTCTGGCCAAAAGTTAAACCTGACGATGTTGTAAAACTGCTTGTATGTAGGGAATCTATGAGAAAATGAAACCAATTTCTACTTATTTCATAACTCCACCAATCAATACTGAATTGACTGAATCTGATGTATCTAATCAAGTTTCCGGTGCAAACATACAAGCTCATGTTGTTCTTGAGCCTGAAGTGTCTAATGAACAGACTACTAATGAAGGATTTAATGCAAACATTTTACATGCTCCTGGTGATGAACATATAGTGTCTAATGAGGGATCTAATGCAAGCATTTTGCAAGCTCATTGAAGGATTTAGTGTCTAATGATGATCTACTATGTTGAGAGAGACAGAGATTTGCAGGCATTGATGACAAGCAAATTATAGTGCATTTTCATAGCTTGAGGAAACATCGAGGCCATCTACGAGAAAGTTCGCGTATCATGACAACATAGCATAAATACTTTTCTAATCTGTTGTTTGAAACTATTGGCATACTTGTGCAGGATAGATATATTGATATGCAGTTTGCGCACTGGTTATAGGTGCAATTACACCTCGATATTTTCAGCCAGAGAACGAATAATTCAAGCAGGTACAGACCATGTTTGTAGTCCTTGTACACCATGTTGCATTTTTTATTTTTTGGTGCTTGCATCATTTAGTGTTTATAATCTGAACTACTTTGGATCATTAGCTGGTTTTCAAAGTGCATGTAGCTTCACATTTCTCAAGTTATGTTGATTTCCGGAGTGCAAGTGCCTTCGTATTTTTAAGTTAAATGTTCGCCCCTGGTAACTTGAATTCGTGGATCCGCCACTGCACACAAATCATACACGAATGCCAGTACGAATTAAATGAAATGCAGGGACTTATGCTAGCTCGTTGTACAGGCTCACTGCAGCTCTGCTTGCGCTTGGGATGTTCCATGTACAAGTCCATGTTACCACTTGCTTGGATGTGTAGGCCTGGTGCTCCTTGCATCCCCCTCTGCATTTTTGACACGGCGAATGGTTCATCAAATAAGAGGAATCGACCTTGATGTTGTACCGGAGGACAGATACTTACAAGGTTATACGGGTGTGCAGATGTGTACCAGATCCCGTAGCGCCATCATGCTTCGCTAAAAAATGGATTTGCTTGTTTCAGATGATATCTCCAGAAGAAATAAGAGTTAAAGTCAGAGTTGCATAGGCGTGTAAGCTAAGAGAGTAGTGAAAGGATATCCAAACATCATCGGAACAGTGCACAAGGGAGTGATGTGTGGATACCTAGTTCGGGCCGGCGTTTGGGCATGCTCGCCTAGCTAGAGTGCGGGTCACTTCAGAGCCGTTGAGGGTGATGCGCTGGCGTTGGCTGGCTACGCACGGATGCAGATCTTGAGTGGCAGCGGAGCGCTATGATGCGGTGGACGAGACCGTTGGTGAAGCCCCAACGGCCTCGGGGGGCGGAGGTGCGACGATGTGCTCGGTGAAGTAGCCCCGGTGAGCAGGGAGACGGCATCGGTGAAGCGCACCTGATGCGGTGGAACTCGGTGTCTGTGAGGCACGTCGGTTGCGGCGGCCGACGTTGTCGGTGGACCACCTGGTGCGGTGGACGAGGGCGTAGACGAGGTAGCTCCAGTGCGGTGGTGAAGCACGACCGTCGTCTTCGTCGTCGTCGTCCGGCACAGAGGTGGGGAAAGAGACAAGACGAGGGGCAATTAGGGATTTGAGCAATCTGGGCGCGGAAGGGGACAGTGGAGAAGAGAGATTTTGCAGGGCCGGAATTGGGGCCGCCAGATATT